>NC_090320.1:208805413-208922953 GCF_040869045.1 Eurosta solidaginis | reverse complement strand
ATCCAGAAAATATTCAGGAAGGGTCCCTAAGTTATCCCGACATACTCCAGAAAAAGTTCCGAAATGGCTCCGAGGGGATCCACGACGGATCGCGAAAACCATACAGAAATGATTCCGGAAGGGTCCCAAAATGATCCCGAAATAGTCCGGAAATGACACAGATGGGATCCCGCACATATTCAGAAATTATCCCGGAAGGGTTCAAAAACTTTCCCGAAATGGCTCCTACGGCATCCCTGACGGATCCAGAAATGATCTCGGAAGGGTCCCCAAATGATCCCAAAATGGTCCCGAAATGACCCTGACGGATCCGGCAAACCATCAAGAAATTATGCTGGAAGGGTTCCCAAATGATCCCGAAATAATACAGAAAAGTCACGAAACGACCCCTAGAGGATCCCCAAATGATCCCGTATTATCCCCGTAAAGGTCCTGAAATAACCCCGACGGGATCCCGGACAAATCCCGAAAACCATCCAGAAATAATACCGGAAGCGATCCCAAATGATTCCGAAAAAGTCCCGCATTGATTCCGACGGGATCCCGAACGGATACCGAAAATCATCCAGAAGTGATGCCGGAAAGGTCCTCAAATGATCACCTAATAGTCCCGAAATTACCCTTAAGGGGTCCTGGACGGATCCCGTAAACCATCCAGAAATGATCCCGATATAGTCCCGAAGAAGTCCCGAAATGACCCTGGCGGTATCTCGAACGCATCCCTAAATGACCCTGACGGGATCCCGGACAGATCCCGAAATCCATACAGAAATGATCTTGGGAGGGACCCCAAATGATCCCGAAAAAGTCCCACAATGATTCCGATGGGATCCTGAACGGATACCGAAAACCATCCAGAAGTGATGCCGGAAAGGTCCTCAAATGATCACCTAATACCAAAATGACCCTGACGGCATCCCGGACTGATCCCGAAATCCATCCAGAAATGATCTTGGGTCCTCAAATGATCTCCTAATAGTTCTGAAAAGACCCTGACGGGATCCCGAACGGATCCCGACAACTATCCAGAAATGATGCCGAAAGGGCCCGAAAATGATCCCGTATTAGTCGAGAAAAAGTACCGAAATGACCCCGACGGGATGCCGGACGAATCCCAAATACCATCCAGAAATGATGCCAGTAGGTATCCCAAATGATCCCGAAATAGTCCCGAAATGATCTCGTCGACATCCTGAACGGATACCGAAAACTATCCAAAAATGATGCCGGAAAGGTCCTCAAATGATCCCCTAATAGTCACAAAATGACCGTGACGGGATCCCGAACGGATCCCGACAACTATCCAGAAATGATGCCGAAAGGGTCCGCAAATGATCCCGTATTAGGCGAGAAAAAGTCCCGAAATGACCTCGACGGGATCCCGGACGAATCCCAAAAACCATGCAGAAATGATGCCGGTAGGTATCCCAAATGATCCCGAAATAGTCCCGAAATAACCTCGTCGGCATCCCGGACGGATCTCGAAAATTATCCAGAAATGATGCCGGAAAGGTCCCCAAATGATCCCCTAATATTCCCGAAATTACCCTGATGGGATCCCGGACGGATCCCGAAAACCATCCAGAAATGATGGCGAAAGGGTTCCCAAATGATCCCGAAATAGTCCCGAAATAACCTCGTCGGCATCCCGCACGGATCCCGAAAAACATCCAGAAATGATGCCGGAAGAGCCCCAAATGATCCCGAAAAAGTCCCCAAATGACCCCGACGAGATCACGGACGGATCCCGAAAACCCTCCAGAAATGATGCTGGGAGAGCCCCCAGATGTTCCCGAAAAAGTCCTCAAATGACCCCGACGAGATCCGGGACGGATCCCGAAAACCATCCAGAAATGATGCCGGAAGGGTCCCCAAATGATCGCGAAATAATCCCGAAATGATTCCGGAATAGTACCGAAAATGTCCCAAAATAACCCTGACGGGATCCCGAAAACTATACAGAAATGATCCCGAAAGGGTCCCAAAATGATTCCGAAATAGTCCCTAAAAAGTCCCGAAATTACCCCGGCGGGATCCCGGACCGATCCCGAAAAACATCCAGAAATGATGCCGGAAGAGCCCCCAAATGATCCCGAAAAAGTCCCCAAATTACCCCGACGAGATCCCGGACGGATCCCGAAAACCATCCAGAAATGATGCCGGAAGAGCCCCCAAATGATCCCGAAAAAGTCCCCAAATTACCCCGACGAGATCCCGGACGGATCCCGAAAACCATCCAGAAATGATGCCGGAAGGATCCCCAAATGATCGCGAAATAGTACCGAAATGATTCCGGAATAGTCCCGAAAATGTCCCAAAATAACCCCGACGGGATCCCGAAAACTATACAGAAATGATCCCGGAAGGGTCCCAAAATGATCCCGAAATAGTCCCGAAAAAGTCCCGAAATTACCCCGGCGGGATCCCGGACCGATCCCGAAAACCATCCAGAAATGATCCCGGAAGGGTCTCCATATGACCCTTACGGGATTACAAATAAGGTGAAGCTAATTATAAAAGCATGTTATTAAGGCAGCAGACGCATTGGAGCGAATGAAAAGTTACATAGAAACATACAGGTAAAGCTAATAAAAGCGTGCTAATAAAAACAATTGAAGGAGGGTGGATGGCGGGAGTAAAAGGAGAGGACCACTGATCGTTCCTCCAAAATTGTCTAGATCTCGATCTGTATGTGCTAGATACCAAAAACTATTGATTTAGGAGAAAATTTATATTGATTTATAACAATTTATAAATTTTACACCAGAGAGGAAGATAAAGGGGGGCGGGGGGGCGGAGGGTGTCACTGCTTACTTTGTAATCCCTCGACTTATTTGATCCCTTGAGTCTGTGATATTGGTGAAGGCCAGTATACGTAAAGTTATAATGTGTAAAAATTATTGAAAAATAATTTCTCGAAGGGGTCGTGGGCCCTCACCCCTCTTTCCATGTTCGAAAAAAATTTCGCTAGTAGACTACTGTCTGTGTCCCAAATTTCATGAAAATCCGTGTAGCCATTCTGGCGTGATTCAGTCGCAAAGACGAAAAAACATAATAATTAAATTATAACTGTTCTTAGGGGCGGGGACCACGCCCCTTTTCAAAAATGTATAGCTAGTAGATCCTTCTAGACTATTGGCTATATGTGTGCAAAATTTCATCCAAATCGGTCCAGCCGTTCTTGCGTGATTGAGTCACAAAGACAAACGTCTGGACAAACATCCAAACATCCAAACTTTCCCATTTATAATATACTAGCCTTTACCCGCGGCCCCGTCCGCAAGGAAAATTTTAAATATATGGGCTATTCGCGTTAGCCTGCTTATTATCTGTTTAAAATTTTGTTTTCTGTCTAATGCATTTTATTTTTGTAATTGAGTAAAAAAAAGAACTAAATGAGCTGATAACCTGATAGGATCCCAAATGATCCCGAAATTATCCAGAAAAAGCTACGAAATGACCCCAACGCTATCGCGGACGGATCCCGAAAACCATCCAGAAATGCCCCGAAAGGGTCTCCAAAAGTTCCCCGAATAGTCCCAAAAAAACCCGAAATGAGAGCGACACGATTTTAGACGTATCCAGAGAACCACACAGAAATGATCCCTGAAGGTGTTCCATCAAGAAATTATGCCGAAAGGGTCCCAAAATGATCCCGAAATAATACAGAAAAAGTCACGAAACGACCCCTAGAGGATCCCCAAATGATCCCGAATTAGCCCCGAAAAGGTCCCGAAATAACCCCGACGGGATCCCGGACAAATCCCGAAAACCATCCAGAAATGATGCCGGAAGGAACCCCAAATGATTCCGTAAAAGTCCCGCATTGATTCCGACGGGATCCCGAACGGATACCGAAAATCATCCAGAAGTGATGCCGGAAAGGTCCTCAAATGATCACCTAATAGTCCCGAAATTACCCTTAAGGGGTCATGAACGGATCCCATAAACCATCCAGAAATGATCCCGATATAGTCCCGAAGAAGTCCCGAAATGACCCTGACGGGATCTCGAACGCTCCCCTAACTGACCCTGACGGGATCCCGGACAGATCCCGAAATCCATCCAGAAATGATCTTGGGAGGGACCCCAAATGATCCCGAAAAAGTCCCGCAATGATTCCGAGGGGATCCTAATCGGATACCGAAAACCATCCAGAAGTGATGCCGGAAAGGTCCTCAAATGATCACCTAATACCAAAATGACCCTGACGGCATCCCGGACTGATCCCAAAATCCATCCAGAAATGATCTTGGGAAGGTCCCAAAATTATCCCGAAATAGTCTCGGAAAAGTTCAGAAATAATCCTGACGGGTTCCCGGACGAATCCTGAAAGCCATCTCTAAATGATCCCGAAAAAGTCCCGAAATGACCCTGACTGGACCCCGATAGGATCCCGAAAACTATCCAGAAATGATGCCGGAAATGTCCTCAAATGATCACCTAATAGTTCCGAAAAGACCCTGACGGGATCCCGAACGGATCCCGACAACTATCTAGAAATGATGCCGAAAGGGCCCGCAAATGATCCCGTATTAGTCGAGAAAAAGTCCCAAAATGACCCTTACGGGATCCCGAAAGGATTCCGAAAACAATACAGAAATGATGCCGGAAAGGTCCTCAAATGATCCCCTAATAGTCCGACCGTGACGGGATCCCGATAACTATCCAGAAATGATGCCGAAAGGGTCCGCAAATGATCCCGTATTAGTCGAAAAAAAGTCCCGAAAGGACCACGACGGGATCCCGGACGAATCCCAAAAACCATCCAGAAATGATGCCGGTAGGTATCCCAAATGATCCCGAAATAGTCCCGAAATGACCTCGTCGGCATCCCGGACGGATCCCGAAAACCATCCAGAAATGATGCCGAAAGGGTTCCCAAATGATCCCGTATTAGCCGCGAAAAAGTCCCGAAATGACCCCGACGGGATCCCGGACGGATCCCGAAAACCATCCAGAAATGATGCCGAAAGGGTTCCCAAATGATCCCGTATTAGTCGCGAAAAAGTCCCGAAATGAGCCCGACGGGATCCCGGACGGATCCCGAAAACCATCCAGAAATGATGCCGGATGAGCCCCAAAATGATCCCGAAAAAGTCCCCAAATGACCCCGACGAGATCCCGGACGGATCCCGAAAACCATCAAGAAATGATGCCGGAAGAGCCCCCAAATGATCCCGAAAAAGTCCCCAAATGACCCCGACGATATCCCGGACGGATCCCGAAAACCATCCAGAAATGATGTCGGAAGAGCCCTCAAATGATCCCGAAAAAGTCCCCATATGACCCCGACGAGATCCCGCACGGATCCCGAAAACCATCCAGAAATGATGCCGGAAGGGTCCCCAAATGATCGCGAAATAGTCCCGAAATGATTCCGGAATAGTCCCGAAAATGTTCCAAAATAACCCCGACGGGATCCCGGACGGATCCCGTAAACTATACAGAAATGATCCCGGAAGGGTCCCAAAATGATCCCGAAATAGTCCCGAAAAAGTCCCGAAATTACCCCGGCGTAATCCCGGACCGATCCCGAAAACCATCCAGAAATGATCCCGGAAGGGTCTCGATATGACCCTTACGGGATTACAAATAAGGTGAAGCTAATTATAAAACCATGTTAATAAGGCAGCAGGCGCATTGGAGCGAATAAAAATTTAGATAGAAACATACAGGTAAAGGTAATAAAAGCGGGCGGATGGCGGGAGTAGAGGAGAGGACCACTGATCGTTCCTCCAAAATTGTCTAGATCTCGTTCTGTATGTACCAGATACCAAAAACTATTGATTTAGGAGAAAATTTAGATTGAGTTATAACAATTTATGGATTTTACACCAGAGGGGGAGATAAAGGGGGCGGTCGGAGGGTGTCACTGCTTACTTTGTAAGCCCTCGACTTATTTGACCCCTTGAGTCTGTGATATTGGTCCAGTATACGTAAAGTTATAATTTGTAAAAATTATGAAAAATAATTTCTCGAAGGGTCGTGGGACCCCCACTCCTCTTTCAATGTTCGAAAAAAATTTCGCTAGTAGACTAATGTCTGTGTCCCAAATTTCATCAAAATCCGTGTAGCCATTCTGGCGTGATTCAGTCGCAAAGACGAAAAAATATAATAATTAAATTATAACTGTTCTTAGGGGGCGGGGACCACGCCCCTTTTGAAAAATATATAGCTAGTAGATCCTTCTAGACTATTGGCTATATGTGTGCAAAATTTCATCCAAATCGGTCCAGCCGTTCTTGCGTTATTGAGCCACAAAGACAAACGTCTGGACAAACATCCAAACATCCAAACATCCAAACATCCAAACATCCAAACATCCAAACATCTAAACATCCAAACATCTTAACATCCAAACTTTCCCATTTATAATATACTAGCCTTTACCCGCGGCCCCGTCCGCAAGGAAAATTTTAAATATATGGGCTATTCGCGTTAGCCTGCTTATTATCTGTTTAAAATTTTGTTTTCTGTCTAATGCATTTTATTTTTGTAATTGAGTAAAAAAAATAACTAAATGAGCTGATAACCTGATAGGATCCCAAATGATCCCGAAATTATCCAGAAAAAGCTACGAAATGACCCCAACGCTATCGCGGACGGATCCCGAAAACCATCCAGAAATGCCCCGAAAGGGTCTCCAAAAGTTCCCCGAATAGTCCCAAAAAAACCCGAAATGAGAGCGACACGATTTTAGACGTATCCAGAGAACCACACAGAAATGATCCCTGAAGGTGTTCCATCAAGAAATTATGCCGAAAGGGTCCCAAAATGATCCCGAAATAATACAGAAAAAGTCACGAAACGACCCCTAGAGGATCCCCAAATGATCCCGAATTAGCCCCGAAAAGGTCCCGAAATAACCCCGACGGGATCCCGGACAAATCCCGAAAACCATCCAGAAATGATGCCGGAAGGAACCCCAAATGATTCCGTAAAAGTCCCGCATTGATTCCGACGGGATCCCGAACGGATACCGAAAATCATCCAGAAGTGATGCCGGAAAGGTCCTCAAATGATCACCTAATAGTCCCGAAATTACCCTTAAGGGGTCATGGACGGATCCCATAAACCATCCAGAAATGATCCAGATATAGTCCCGAAGAAGTCCCGAAATGACCCTGACGGGATCTCGAACGCTCCCCTAACTGACCCTGACGGGATCCCGGACAGATCCCGAAATCCATCCAGAAATGATCTTGGGAGGGACCCCAAATGATCCCGAAAAAGTCCCGCAATGATTCCGAGGGGATCCTGATCAGATACCGAAAACCATCCAGAAGTGATGCCGGAAAGGTCCTCAAATGATCACCTAATACCAAAGTGACCCTGACGGCATCCCGGACTGATCCCAAAACCCATCCAGAAATGATCTTGGGAAGGTCCCAAAATTATCCCGAAATAGTCTCGGAAAAGTTCAGAAATAACCCTGACGGGTTCCCGGACGAATCCTGAAAGCCATCTCTAAATGATCCCGAAAAACTCCCGAAGTGACCCTGACTGGACCCCGATAGGATCCCGAAAACTATCCAGAAATGATGCCGGAAATGTCCTCAAATGATCACCTAATAGTTCCGAAAAGACCCTGACGGGATCCCGAACGGATCCCGACAACTATCTAGAAATGATGCCGAAAGGGCCCGCAAATGATCCCGTATTAGTCGAGAAAAAGTCCCGAAATGAACCCGACGGGATGCCGGACGAATCCCAAAAACCATCCAGAAATGATGCCGGAAGGGACACCAAATGATCCCGAAAAAGTCCCGCAATAATTCCGACGGGATCCTGAGCGGATACCGAAAACCATCCAGAAGTGTAGCCGAAAAGGTCCTCAAATGATCACCTAATAGTCCCAAAATGACCCTGACGGCATCCCGGACAGATCCCGAAATCAATCCAGAAATGATCTTGGGAGGGTCCCAAAATTATCCCGAAATAGTCTGGGAAAAGTCCAGAAATTACCCTGACGGGTTCCCGGACGAATCCTGAAAGCCATCCTTAAATGATCCCGAAAAAGCCCCGAAATGACCCTGACGGGATCCCGAAAGGATTCCAAAAACTATCCAGAAATGATGCCGGAAAGGTCCTCAAATGATCCCCTAATAGTCCCGAAATGACCCCGACGGGATCCCGGACGAATCCCAAAAACCATCCAGAAATGATGCCGGTAGGTATCCCAAATGATCCCGAAATAATCCCGAAATGACCTCGCCGGCATCCCGGACGGATACCGAAAATTATCCAGAAATGATGTCGGAAAGGTCCACAAATGATCCCCTAATAGTCCCGAAATTACCCTGATGGGATCCCGGACGGATCCCGAAAACCATCCAGAAATGATGCCGGAAGAGCCCCCAAATGATCCCGAAAAAGTCCCCAAATGACCCCGACGATATCCCGGACGGATCCCGAAAACCATCCAGAAACGATGCCGGAAGAGCCCCCAAATGATCCCGAAAAAGTCCCCAAATGACCCCGACATACTCCAGAAAAGGTTCCGAAATGGCTATGAGGGAATCAACGACGGATCGCGAAAACCATATAGAAATGATTCCGGAAGGATCCCAAAATGATCCCGAAATAGTCCGGAAATGACACAGATGGGATCCCGCACAGATCCAGAAATGATCCCGGAAGGGTCCAAAAACTATCCCGGAAAATTAACAAAAAATCCCGAAATGGCTCCTACGGCATCCCGGACGGATCCAGAAATGATCTCGGAAGGGTCCCCAAATGATCCCAAAATGGTCCCGAAATGACCCTGCTGGATCCGGCAAACCATCAAGAAATTATGCCGGAAGGGTCCCCAAATGATCCCGAAATAAAACAGAAAATGTCACGAAACGACCCCTAGAGGATCCCCAAATGATCCCGTATTAGCCCCGAAAAGGTCCCGAAATAACCCCGACGGGATCCCGGACAGATCCCGAAATCCATCCAGAAATGATCTTGGGAGGGACCCCAAATGATCCCGTAAAAGTCCCGCAATGATTCCGAGGGGATCCTGATCGGATACCGAAAACCATCCAGAAGTGATGCCGGAAAGGTCCTCAAATGATCACCTAATACCAAAATGACCCTGACGGCATCCCGGACTGATCCCAAAATCCATCCAGAAATGATCTTGGAAGGTCCCAAAATTATCCCGAATAGTCCTCGGAAAAGTTCAGAAATAACCCTGACGGGTTCCCGGACGAATCCTGAAAGCCATCTCTAAATGATCCCGAAAAAGTCCCGAAATGACCCTGACTGGACCCCGATAGGATCCCGAAAACTATCCAGAAATGATGCCGGAAATGTCCCTCAAATGATCACCTAATAGTTCCGAAAAGACCCTGACGGGATCCCGAACGGATCCCGACAACTATCTAGAAATGATGCCGAAAGGGCCCGCAAATGATCCCGTATTAGTCGAGAAAAAGTCCCAAAATGACCCTGACGGGATCCCGAAAGGATTCCGAAAACAATACAGAAATGATGCCGGAAAGGTCCTCAAATGATCCCCTAATAGTCCCGAAATGACCGTGACGGGATCCCGATAACTATCCAGAAATGATGCCGAAAGGGTCCGCAAATGATCCCGTATTAGTCGAAAAAAAGTCCCGAAAGGACCACGACGGATCCCGGACGAATCCCAAAAACCATCCAGAAATGATGCCGGTAGGTATCCCAAATGATCCCGAAATAGTCCCGAAATGACCTCGTCGGCATCCCGGACGGGATCCCGAAATTTTATCCAGAAATGATGCCGGAAAGGTTCCCAAATGATCCCCTAATAGTCCCGAAATTACCCTAATAGGATCCCGACGGATCCCGAAAACCATCCAGAAATGATGCCGAAATGGTTCCCAAATGATCCCGTATTAGCCGCGAAAAAGTCCCGAAATGACCCCGACGGGATCCCGGACGGATCCCGAAAACCATCCAGAAATGATGCCGAAGGGTTCCCAAATGATCCCGTATTAGTCGCGAAAAAGTCCCGAAATGAGCCCGACGGGATCCCGGACGGATCCCGAAAACCATCCAGAAATGATGCCGGATGAGCCCCAAAATGATCCCGAAAAAGTCCCCAAATGACCCCGACGAGATCCCGGACGGATCCCGAAAACCATCCAGAAATGATGCCGGAAGAGCCCCCAAATGATCCCGAAAAAGTCCCCAAATGACCCCGGACGATATCCCGGACGGATCCCGAAAACCATCCAGGAAATGATGTCGGAAGAGCCCTCAAATGATCCCGAAAAAGTCCCCATATGACCCCGACGAGATCCCGCACGGATCCCGAAAACCATCCAGAATGATGCCGGAAGGGTCCCAAATGATCGCGAAATAGTCCCGAAATGATTCCGGAATAGTCCCCGAAAAATGTTCCAAAATAACCCCGACGGGATCCCGGACGGATCCCGTAAACTATACAGAAAAGATCCCGGAAGGGTCCCAAAATGATCCCGAAATAGTCCCGAAAAAGTCCCGAATTACCCCGGCGTAATCCCGGACCGATCCCGAAAACCATCCAGAAATTATCCCGGAAGGGTCTCGATATGACCCTTACGGGATTACAAATAAGGTGAAGCTAATTATAAAACCATGTTAATAAGGCAGCAGGCGCATTGGAGCGAATAAAAATTTAGATAGAAACATACAGGTAAAGCTAATAAAAGCGGGCGGATGGCGGGAGTAGAGGAGAGGACCACTGATCGTTCCTCCAAAATTGTCTAGATCTCGTTCTGTATGTACCAGATACCAAAAACTATTGATTTAGGAGAAAATTTAGATTGAGTTATAACAATTTATGGATTTTACACCAGAGGGGGAGATAAAGGGGGCGGTCGGAGGGTGTCACTGCTTACTTTGTAAGCCCTCGACTTATTTGACCCCTTGAGTCTGTGATATTGGTCCAATATACGTAAAGTTATAATTTGTAAAAATTATGAAAAATAATTTCTCGAAGGGTCGTGGGACCCCCACCCCTCTTTCCATGTTCGAAAAAAATTTCGCTAGTAGACTACTGTCTGTGTCCCAAATTTCATCAAAATCCGTGTAGCCATTCTGGCGTGATTCAGTCGCAAAGACGAAAAAATATAATAATTAAATTATAACTGTTCCTAGGGGGCGGGGAACACGCCCCTTTTGAAAAATATATAGCTAGTAGATCCTTCTAGACTATTGGCTATATGTGTGCAAAATTTCATCCAAATCGGTCCAGCCGTTCTTGCGTTATTGAGTCACAAAGACAAACGTCTGGACAAACATCCAAACATCCAAACATCTTAACATCCAAACTTTCCCATTTATAATATACTAGCCTTTACCCGCGGCCCCGTCCGCAAGGAGAAAATGAAATATGTGGGCTATTCACGTTAGCCTGCTTATAAAGTTATCTGTTTAAAATTTTTTTTTCTGTCTAATGCATTTTATTTTTGTAATTGAGTAAAAAAAAGAACTTTATGAGCTGATAACCTGATAGGATCCCAAAATGATAACGAAATTATCCAGAAAAAGCCACGAAATGACCCCGACGCTATCGCGGACGGATCCCGAAAACCATCCAGAAACGCCCCGGAAGTGTTTCCAAAAGTTCCCGAAGTAGTCCCAAAAAAACCCGAAATGACAACGACACGATTCTAGACTTATCCAGATAACCACACAGAAATGATGCCTGAAGGGTACCAAATTGATCCCGAAATAGTCCCGAAAAAGTTCCGAAATTACCCTGACGGGCTCCCGGACGGATCTCAGAAACCATCCAGAAAATATCCAGGAAGGGTCCCTAAATTATCCCGACTAACTCCAGAAAAAGTTCCGAAATGGCTCCGAGGGGATCCACGATGGATCGCGAAAACCATACAGAAATGATTCCGGAAGGATTCCAAAATGATCCCGAAATAGTCCGTAATTGACCCAGATGGGATCCCGCACAGATCCAGAAATGATCCCGGAAGGGTGCAAAAACAATCCCGGAAAAGTAACAAAAAATCCCGAAATGGTTCCTACGGCATCCCGGACGGATCCAGAAATGATCTCGGAAGGGTCGCCAAATGACCCCAAAATGGTCCCGAAATGACCCTGATGGATCCGGCAAACCATCAAGAAATTATGCCGAAAGGGTCCCAAAATGATCCCGAAATAATACAGAAAAAGTCAAGAAACGACCCCTAGAGGATCCCCAAATGATCCCGTATTAGCCCCGAAAAGGTCCCGAAATAACCCCGACGGGATCCCGGACAAATCCCGAAAACATTCAGAAATGATGCCGGAAGGAAACCCAAATGATTCCGTAAAAGTCCCGCATTGATTCCGACGGGATCCCGAACGGATACCGAAAATCATCCAGAAGTGACGCCGGAAAGGTCCTCAAATGATCACCTAATAGTCCCGAAATGACCCTTAAGGGGTCATGGACGGATCCCATAAACCATCCAGAAATGATCCCGATATATTCCCGAAGAAGTCCCGAAATGACCCTGACGGGATCTCGAACGCACCCCTAAATGACCCTGACGGGATCCCGGACAGATCCCGAAATCCTACCAGAAATGATCTTGGGAGGGACCCCAAATGATCCCGAAAAAGTCCCGCAATGATTCCGAGGGGATCCTGAACGGATACCGATAACCATCCAGAAGTGATGCCGGAAAGGTCCTCAAATGATCACCTAATACCAAAATGACCCTGACGGCATCCCGGACTGATCCCAAAATCCATCCAGAAATGATCTTGGGAAGGTCCCAAAATTATCCCGAAATAGTCTCGGAAAAGTTCAGAAATTACCCTGACGGGTTCCCGGACGAATCCTGAAAGCCATCTCTAAATGATCCCGAAAAAGCCCCGAAATGACCCTGACGGGACCCCGAAAGGATCCCGAAAACTATCCAGAAATGATGCCGGAAATGTCCTCAAATGATCACCTAATAGTTCCGAAAAGACCCTGACGGGATCCCGAACGGATCCCGACAACTATCTAGAAATGATGCCGAAAGGGCCCGCAAATGATCCCGTATTGTCGAGAAAAAGTCCCGAAATGAACCCGACGGGATGCCGGACGAATCCCAAAAACCAGCCAGAAATGATGCCGGAAGGGACACCAAATGATCCCGAAAAAGTCCCGCAATAATTCCGACGGGATCCTGAGCGGATACCGAAAACCATCCAGAAGTGATGCCGAAAAGGTCCTCAAATGATCACCTAATAGTCCCAAAATGACCTTACGGCATCCCGGACAGATCCCGAAATCCATCCAGAAATGATCTTGGGAGGGTCCCAAAATCATCCCGAAATAGTCTGGGAAAAGTCCAGAAATTACCCTGACGGATACCGGACGAATCCTGAAAACCAATCTTAAATGATGCCGAAAAAGTCCCGAAATGACCCTGATGGGACCCGGAAAGGATCCCGAAAACTAACCAGAAATGATGCCGGAAAGTTCCTCAAATGATCTCCCAATAGTTCCGAAAAGACCCTGACGGGATCCCGAACGGATCCCGACAACTATCCAGAAATGATACCGAAAGGGCCCGCAAATGATCCCGTATTAGTCGAGAAAAAGTCCCGAAATGACCCCGACGGGATGCCGGACGAATCCCAAAAACCATCCAGAAATGATTTTGGAAGGGACCCCAATGATCCCGAAAAAGTCCCGCAATTATTCCGACAGGAATCTGAACGGATACCGAAAACCATTCAGAAGTGATGCCGGAACGGTCCTCAAATGCTCACCTAATAGTCCCAAAATGACCCTGAGGGCATCCCGGACAAATCCCGAAATCCATCCAGAAATGATCTTGGGAAGGTCCCAAAATGATCCCAAAATAGTCTCGGAAAAGTCCAGAAATTACCCTGACGGGTTCCCGGACGAATCCTGAAAGCCATCCTTAAATGATCCCGAAAAAGCCCCGAAATGACCTTGACGGGATCCCGAAAGGATTCCAAAAACTATCCAGAAATGATGCCGGAAAGCTCCTCAAATGATCCCCTAATAGTTCCGAAATGACCGTGACGGGATCCCGAACGGATCCCGACAACTATCCAGAAATTATGCCGAAAGGGTCCGCAAATGATCCCGTATTAGTCGAGAAAAAGTCCCGAAATGACCCCGACGGGATCCCGGACGAATCCCAAAAACCATCCAGAAATGATGCCGGTAGGTATCCTAAATGATCCCGAAATAATCCCGAAATGACCTCGTCGGCATCCCGGACGGATCCCGAAAACCATCCAGAAATTATGCCGGAAGAGCCCCCAAATGATCCCGAAAAAGTCCCCAAATGACCCCGACGGTATCCCGGACGGATCCCGAAAACCATCCAGAAATGATGCCGGAAGAGCCCCCAAATGATCCCGAAAAAGTTCCCAAATTACCCCGACGAGATCCCGCACGGATCCCGAAAACCATCCAGAAATGATGCCGGAAGAGCCCCAAATGATCCCGAAAAAGTCCGCAAATGACCCCGACATACTCCAGAAAAGGTTCCGAAATGGCTCCGAGGGAATCAACGACGGATCGCGAAAACCATACAGAAATGATTCCGGAAGGATCCCAAAATGATCCCGAAATAGTCCGGAAATGACCCAGATGGGATCCCGCACAGATCCAGAAATGATCCCGGAAGGGTCCAAAAACTATCCCGGAAAAGTCAACAAAAAATCCCGAAATGGCTCCTACGGCATCCCGGACGGATACAGAAATGATCTCGGAAGGGTCCCCAAATGATCCCAAAATGGTCCCGAAATGACCCTGATGGATCCGGCAAACCATCAAGAAATTATGCCGGAAGGGTCCCCAAATGATCCCGAAATAAAACAGAAAAAGTCACGAAACGACCCCTAGAGGATCCCCAAATGATCCCGTATTAGCCCCAAAAAAGTCCCAAAATGACCCTGACGGGATCCCGAAAGGATTCCGAAAACAATACAGAAATGATGCCGGAAAGGTCCTCAAATGATCCCCTAATAGTCCCGAAATGACCGTGACGGGATCCCGACAACTATCCAGAAATGATGCCGAAAGGGTCCGCAAATGATCCCGTATTAGTCGAAAAAAAGTCCCGAAAGGACCACGACGGGATCCCGGACGAATCCCAAAAACCATCCAGAAATGATGCCGGTAGGTATACCAAATGATCCCGAAATAGTCCCGAAATGACCTCGTCGCCATCCCGGACGGATCCCGAAAATTATCCAGAAATGATGCCGGAAAGGTTCCCAAATGATCCCCTAATAGTCCCGAAATTACCCTAATGGGATCCCGGACGGATCCCGAAAACCATCCAGAAATGATGCCGAAAGGGTTCCCAAATGATCCCGTACTATTCGCGAAAAAGTCCCGAAATGACCCCGACGGGATCCCGGACGGATCCCGAAAACCATCCAGAAATGATGCCGAAAGGATTCCCAAATGATCCCGTATTAGTCGCGAAAAAGTCCCGAAATGACCCCGACGGGATCCCGGACGGATCCCGAAAACCATCCAGAAATGATGCCGGATGAGCCCCAAGATGATCCCGAAAAAGTCCCCAAATGACTCCGACGAGATCCCGGACGGATCCCGAAAACCATCCAGAAATGGTGCCGGAAGAGCCCCCAAATGATCCCGAAAAAGTCCCCAAATGACCCCGACGATATCCCGGACAGATCCCGAAAACCATCCAGAAATGGTGCCGGAAGAGCCCCCAAATGATCCCGAAAAAGTCCCCAAATGACCCCGACGATATCCCGGACAGATCCCGAAAACCATCCAGAAATGATGCCGGAAGAGCCCTCAAATGATCCCGAAAAAGTCCCCATATGACCCCGACGAGATCCCGCACGGATCCCGAAAACCATCCAGAAATGATGCCGGAAGGGTCCCCAAATGATCGCGAAATAGTCCCGAAATTATTCCGGAATAGTCCCGAAATGTTCCAAAATAACCCCGACGGGATCCCGGACGGATCCCGTAAACTATACAGAAATGATCCCGGAAGGGTCCCAAAATGATCCCGAAATAGTCCCGAAAAAGTCCCGAAATTACCCCGGCGTAATCCCGGACCGATCCCGAAAACCGTCCAGAAATGATCCCGGAAGGGTCTCGATATGACCCTTACGGGATTACAAATAAGGTGAAGCTAATTATAAAACCATGTTAATAAGGCAGCAGGCGCATTGGAGCGAATAAAAAGTTAGATAGAAACATACAGGTAAAGCTAATAAAAGCGTGCTAATAAAAACAATTGATGGAGGGCGGATGGCGGGAGTAGAGGAGAGGACCACTGATCGTTCCTCCAAAATTGTCTAGATCTCGTTCTGTATGTACCAGATACCAAAAACTATTGATTTAGGAGAAAATTTAGATTGAGTTATAACAATTTATGGATTTTACACCAGAGGGGGAGATAAACGGGGGCGGGCGGAGGGTGTCACTGCTTACTTTGTAAGCCCTCGACTTATTTGACCCCTTGAGTCTGTGATATTGGTGAAGGCCAGTATACGTAAAGTTATAATGTGTAAAAATTATGAAAAATAATTTCTCGAAGGGTCGTGGGACCCCCACCCCTCTTTCCATGTTCGAAAAAAATTTCGCTAGTAGACTACTGTCTGTGTCCCAAATTTCATCAAAATCCGTGTAGCCATTCTGGCGTGATTCAGTCGCAAAGACGAAAAAATATAATAATTAAATTATAACTGTTCCTAGGGGGCGGGGACCACGCCCATTTTGAAAAATATATAGCTAGTAGATCCTTCTAGACTATTGGCTATATGTGTGCAAAATTTCATCCAAATCGGTCCAGCCGTTCTTGCGTTATTGAGTCACAAAGACAAACGTCTGGACAAACATCCAAACATCCAAACATCCAAACATCTTAACATCCAAACTTTCCCATTTATAATATATATTAGATACTAGCCTTTACCCGCGGCCCCGTCCGCAAGGAGAAAATAAAATATATGTGCTATTCACGTTAGCCTGCTTATCAAGTTGTCTGTTTAAAAATTTTTTCCCTCAATGTATTTTATTTTTTAATACAGTAAAAAAAAAGAACTAACTGAGCTGATGGGCACGCTTACATGAATAGTACAATACACTTTTTTCGAATTAAAAAAAATACATTTTGTTTCTAAGTTAAATTAATTGATATGACAGGGGTGAAAGAATTACTACTCATAGAACAAAGGAGTGAAACTACAATTAGCTAAAACCAAAAAAAAATGTTTTTAAATGAAAGCAGAGTTGCTTTTTCGGGTATTTAGTTGGTTAAAATATTACAAAAATTTTAATTATAGTTGTAATAGTTCGTTACAGGATTTATTTAAAAATAGAACGAAAAAGCTGTGATATATTAAAGATAAAACATACCGAATTTTAATTACGAATAATTTGCCGTAAATCCACGGCCATGTGTGCTGAATTACCGGTTTCGAAGAGACCTAAAATGATCCCGGAAGTGTCCCTAAATGACACCAAATAGTCACGAAATGATGCCGACGGGATCCTGGACAAATCTCGAAAACTATCCAGAAATGATGCCGGAAGGGTCCCAAAATAATCCCGAAGTAGTCACGAAAAGTCCCGAAATGACCCTGACGGGATCCCGGACGGATTCCGAAAAACATCCAGATTTGATTCCTGAACGGTCCGCAAATGATCCCGATATAGTCCAAAAAAGTCCCGAAAAACTCTGACGGGATCCCGGACAAATCCCGAAAATCGCCCAGAAATTATCCCGGAGGAGTCCCAAAATGATTCCGAAATAGTAGTCACGAAAAAGGCCCGAAATGACCCTGACGGGATCTCGAAAACCATCCAGAAATTACTCTGGAGGGATCCCCAAATGATCCCGGAAAAGTCCACAAACCATCCAGAATTGATCTCTGAAGGTTCCGCAAATGATCCCGAAATAGTCCCGAAAGTCACGAAAAACTCAGACCCATCCCGAAAATCATGAAGAAATTATCCTGGAAGGGTCCCAAAATTATCCCGAAATAACTCTGACGGGATCCCGGACAGATCCCGAAAATCATCCAGAACTGAGCTCTGAAACGTCCCCAAATAATCCAGAAATAGTCCGGAAAAAGTCCCGAAAAAACTCCGTCGGGATCCCGGACAGATCCCGGAAATCACCCAGAAATTATGCCGGAGGGGTCCCAAAATGATTCCGAAATAGTCCCGAAAAAGTCCCGAAATGACCTTGAGGGGATCCCAGACCGATACCGAAAACCAGCCAGAATTGATCTCTAAAGGGTCCGCAATTTATCCCAGATAAAGTCGCGAAAAAACTACGAAGGGATCCCGAACAGATCCTGAAAATCATAGAGAAATTATCCCGGAAGGGTACCAAAATGATCCCGAAATAGTCCCGAAAAGGCGCGAAATAACCCTGACGGGATCCCGGACGGATCCCGAAAACCACCCAGAAATGATCTTTAAGGGCAACTTACCCCGAAATAGTCGTGAAAAAGTCCCGAAATTACTCCGACGGGATCCCGAAAACCATCCAGAAATTATCCCTGAAGGATCTCCAAATGATCCAAGAACAGTCTCGAAACTCCCTGACATTTTCCCGAAAAAGTAAAAAAATAAACCCGACGGGATCTCGGACGGATCCCGAAAACGATCCAGGAATGATGCCGGAAGGGACCCCAAATGATCCCGAAAAATTCCCGAAATTCCCCCGATGGGATCCCGGACGGATCCCGGAGCATCCAGAAATGATGCCGGTTGGTACCCCCAAAATTATCCCCAAATAGGCCAGAAATGACCCCGTCGGGATCCCGGACGGATCCCCAAAAGTATACAGAAATGATGCTGGAAGGTGAAATGATCCCCTTAAAGAAAGATGAAAAATGAAATGATCCCCTTATAGTTCCGAAATGATCCTGACGGGATTCCCGACGGATCCCGGAAACTATCCAGAAATGATGCCGGAAAGGTTCCCAAGTTATCCCCAAATAGTCCCGAAATTACCCTGACGGTATCCCGGACGGATCACGAAAACCATCCAGAAATGATGCCGGAAAGGTCCCCAAATAACCCCCTAATAGTCCCGAAATTACGCCGACGGAATCCCGGACGGATCCGGAGACCATCAAGAAATGATGCCGGAGGAGACCCCAAATGATCCCGCTAAAGTCCCAAAATGACCCCGACAGGGTCCCGGACGGATCCCGTAAACCATCCAGAAATGATGCCGGAAGAGACCCCAAATGATCTCGCAAAAGTCCCAAAATGACCACGACAGGATCTCGGACGGATCTCGTAAACCATCCAGAAATGATGCCGGAAGAGACCCCAAATGATCCCGCAAAAGTCCCAAAATGACCCCGACAGGATCCCGGACGGATCCCGAAAACCATCCAGAAATGATGCCGGGAGAGACCCCAAATGATCCCGCAAAAGTCCCAAAATGACCCCGACAGGATCCCGGACGGATCCCGTAAACCATCCAGAAATGATGCCGGAAGAGAACCCAAATGATCCCGCAAAAGGCCCAAAATGACCCCGACAGGATCCCGGACAGATCCCGTAAACCATCCAGAAATGATGCCGGAAGAGACCCCAAATGATCCCGCAAAAGTCCCAAAATGACCCCGACAGGATCCCGGACGGATCCCGAAAACCATCCAGAAATGATGCTGGAAGAGACCCCAAATGATCCCGAAAAAGTCCCAAAATGACACCGACAGAATCCCGGACGGATCCCGTAAACCATCCAGAAATGATGCCGGAGGAGACCCCAAATGATCACGCTAAAGTCCCAAAATGACCCCGACAGGGTCCCGGACGGAGCCCGTAAACCATCCAGAAATGATGCCGGAAGAGACCCCAAATGATCCCGCAAAAGTCCCAATATGCCCCGACAGGATCCCGGACGGATCCCGTAAACCATCCAGAAATGATGCCGGAAGAGACCCCAAATGATCCCACAAAAGTCCCAAAATGACCCCGACAGGATCCCTGACGGATCCCGTAAACCATCCAGAAATGATGCCGGAGGAGACCCCAAATGATCCCGCAAAAGTCCCAAAATGACCCCGACAGGATCCCGGACGGATCCCGTAAACCATCCAGAAATGATGCCGGAAGAGACCCCAAATGATCCCGCAAAAGTCCCAAAATGACGCCGACGGGATCCCGGACGGATCCCGTAAACCATCCAGAAATGATGCCGGAAGAGACCCCAAATGATCCCGCAAAAGTCCCAAAATGACGCCGACGGGATCCCGGACGGATCCCTAAAACCATCCAGGAATGATTACGGAAAGGACCCAAACTGACCCCGAAAAAGTCCCGCAATGATCCCGGAAACCATAAAGAATTTATCTCTCGAAGGTACGCAAATGATCCCGAAAGTACCCCGACGGGATCCCGGACGGATCCCGAAAACCATCCAGAAATGATGCCGGAAGGGTCCCCAAATGATCGCGAAATAGTCCCGAAATGATTCCGGAATAGTCCCGAAAATGTCCCAAAATAACCCCGACGGGATCCCGGACGGATCCCGAAAACTATACAGAAATGATCCCGGAAGGGTCCCAAAATGATCCCGAAATAGTCCCGAAAAAGTCCCGAAATTACCCCGGCGTAATCCCGGACCGATCCCGAAAACCATCCAGAAATGATCCCGGAGGGTCTCGATATGACCCTTACGGGATTACAAATAAGGTGAAGCTAATTATAAAACCATGTTAATAAGGCAGCAGGCGCATTGGAGCGAATAAAAAGTTACATAGAAACATACAGGTAAAGCTAATAAAAGCGTGCTAATAAAAACAATTGATGGAGGGCGGATGGCGGGAGTAGAGGAGAGGACCACTGATCGTTCCTCCAAAATTGTCTAGATCTCGTTCTGTATGTACCAGATACCAAAAACTATTGATTTAGGAGAAAATTTATTTTGAGTTATAACAATTTATAGATTTTACACCAGAGGGAGAGATAAAGGGGGGGTGGGCGGGCGGAGGGTGTCACTGCTTACTTTGTAAGCCCTCGACTTATTTGACCCCTTGAGTCTGTGATATTGGTGAAGGCCAGTATACGTAAAGTTATAATGTGTAAAAATTATTGAAAAATAATTTCTCGAAGGGGTCGTGGGACCCCACCCCTCTTTCCATGTTCGAAAAAAATTTCGCTAGTAGACTACTGTCTGTGTCCCAAATTTCATCAAAATCCGTGTAGCCATTCTGGCGTGATTCAGTCGCAAAGACGAAAAAATATAATAATTAAATTATAACTGTTCCTAGGGGGCGGGGACCACGCCCCTTTTCAAAAATATATAGTTAGTAGATCCTTCTAGACTATTGGCTATATGTGTGCAAAATTTCATCCAAATCGGTCCAGCCGTTCTTGCGTTATTGAGTCACAAAGACAAACGTCTGGACAAACATCCAAACATCCAAACATCCAAACATCCAAACATCTTCACATCCAAACTTTGCCATTTATAATATACTAGCCTTTACCCGCGGCCCCGTCCGCAAGGAGAAAATGAAATATGTGGGCTATTCACGTTAGCCTGCTTATAAAGTTATCTGTTTAAAATTTTTTTTCTGTCTAATGCATTTTATTTTTGTAATTGAGTAAAAAAAAGAACTTTTTGAGCTGATAAACTGATAGGATCCCAAAATGATAACGAATTTATCCAGAAAAAGCCACGAAATGACCCCGACGCTATCGTGGACGGATCCCGAAAACCATCCAGAAACGCCCCGGAAGTGTTTCCAAAAGTTCCCGAAGTAGTCCCAAAAAAACCCGAAATGACAACGACACGATTCTAGACTTATCCAGATAACCACACAGAAATGATGCCTGAAGGGTACCAAATTGATCCCGAAATAGTCCCGAAAAAGTTCCGAAATTACCCTGACGGGCTCCCGGACGGATCTCAGAAATCATCCAGAAAATATCCAGGAAGGGTCCCTAAATTATCCCGACTAATTCCAGAAAAAGTTTCGAAATGGCTCCGAGGGGATCCACGATGGATCGCGAAAACCATACAGAAATGATTCCGGAAGGATTCCAAAATGATCCCGAAATAGTCCGGAATTGACCCAGATGGGATCCCGCACAGATCCAGAAATGATCCCGGAAGGGTGCAAAAACTATCCCGGAAAAGTAACAAAAAATCCCGAAATGGCTCCTACGGCGTCCCGGACGGATCCAGAAATGATCTCGGAAGGGTCCCCAAATGATCCCAAAATGGTCCCGAAATGACCCTGATGGATCCGGCAAACCATCAAGAAATTATGCCGAAAGGGTCCCAAAACGATCCCGAAATAATACAGAAAAAGTCACGAAACGACCCCTAGAGGATCCCCAAATGATCCCGTATTAGCCCCGAAAAGGTCCCGAAATAACCCCGACGGGATCCCGGACAAATCCCGAAAACCATCCAGAAATGATGCCGGAAGGAATCCCAAATGATTCCGTAAAATTCCCGCATTGATTCCGACGGGATCCCGAACGGATACCGAAAATCATCCAGAAGTGATGCCGCAAAGGTCCTCAAATGATCACCTAATACCCCGAAATGACCCTTAAGGGGTCATGGACGGATCCCATAAACCATCCAGAAATGATCCCGATATATTCCCGAAGAAGTCCCGAAATGACCCTGACGGGATCTCGAACGCACCCCTAAATGACCCTGACGGGATCCCGGACAGATCCCGAAATCCATCAAGAAATGATCTTGGGAGGGACCCCAAATGATCCCGAAAAAGTCCCGCAATGATTCCGAGGGAATCCTGATCGGATACCGATAACCATCCAGAAGTGATGCCGGAAAGGTCCTCAAATGATCACCTAATACCAAAATGACCCTGACGGCATCCCGGACTGATCCCAAAATCCATCCAGAAATGATCTTGGGAAGGTCCCAAAATTATCCCGAAATAGTCTCGGAAAAGTTCAGAAATTACCCTGACGGGTTCCCGGACGAATCCTGAAAGCCATCTCTAAATGATCCCGAAAAAGTCCCGAAATGACCCTGACTGGACCCCGAAAGGATCCCGAAAACTATCCAGAAATGATGCCAGAAATGTCCTCAAATGAAGACCTAATAGTTCCGAAAAGACCCTGACGGGATCCCGAACGGATCCCGACAACTATCTAGAAATGATGCCGAAAGGGCCCGCAAATGATCCCGTATTAGTCGAAAAAAAGTCCCGAAATGAACCCGACGGGATGCCGGACGAATCCCAAAAACCAGCCAGAAATGATGCCGGAAGGGACACCAAATGATCCCGAAAAAGTCCCGCAATTATTCCGACGGGATCCTGAGCGGATACCGAAAACCATCCAGAAGTGATGCCGAAAAAGTCCTCAAATGATCACCTAATAGTCCCAAAATGACCCTGACGGCATCCCGGACAGATCCCGAAATCCATCCAGAAATGATCTTGGGAGGGTCCCAAAATTATCCCGAAATAGTTTCGGAAAAGTCCAGAAATTACCCTGACGGGTTCCCGGACAAATCCTGAAAGCCATCCTTAAATGATCCCGAAAAAGCCCCGAAATGACCCTGACGGGATCCCGAAAGGATTCCAAAAACTATCCAGAAATGATGCCGGAAAGGTCCTCAAATGATCCCCTAATAGTTCCGAAATGACCGTGACGGGATCCCGAACGGATCCCGACAACTATCCAGAAATTATGCCGAAAGGGTCCGCAAATGATCCCGTATTAGTCGAGAAAAAGTCCCGAAATGACCCCGACGGGATCCCGGACGAATCCCAAAAACCATCCAGAAATGATGCCGGTAGGTATCCCAAATGATCCCGAAATAATCCCGAAATGACCTCGTCGGCATCCCGGATGGATACCGTAAATTATCCAGAAATGATGCCGGAAAGGTCCACAAATGATCCCCTAATAGTCCCGAAATTACCCTGATGGGATCCCGGATGGATCCCGAAAACCATCCAGAAATGATGCCGGAAGAGCCCCCAAATGATCCCGAAAAAGTCCCCAAATGACCCCGACGAGATCCCGCACGGATCCCGAAAACCATCCAGAAATGATGCCGGAAGAGCCCCAAATGATCCCGAAAAAGTCCCCAAATGACCCCGATATACTCCAGAAAAGGTTCCGAAATGGCTCCGAGGGAATCAACGACGGATCGCGAAAACCATACAGAAATGATTCCGGAAGGATCCCAAAATGATCCCGAAATAGTCCGGAAATGACCCAGATGGGATCCCGCACAGATCCAGAAATGATCCCGGAAGGGTCCAAAAACTATCCCGGAAAAGTAACAAAAAATCCCGAAATGGCTCCTACGGCATCCCGGACGGATCCAGAAATGATCTCGGAAGGGTCCCCAAATGTTCCCAAAATGGTCCCGAAATGACCCTGATGGATCCGGCAAACCATCAAGAAATTAAGCCGGAAGGGTCCCCAAATGATCCCGAAATAAAACAGAAAAAGTCACGAAACGACCCCTAGAGGATCCCCAAATGATCCCGTATTAGCCCAAAAAAGTCCCAAAATGACCCTGACGGGATCCCGAAAGGATTCCGAAAACAATACAGAAATGATGCCGGAAAGGTCCTCAAATGATCCCCTAATAGTCCCGAAATGACCGTGACGGGATCCCGACAACTATCCAGAAATGATGCCGAAAGGGTCCGCAAATGATCCCGTATTAGTCGAAAAAAAGTTCCGAAAGGACCACGACGGGATCCCGGACGAATCCCAAAAACCATCCAGAAATGATGCCGGTAGGTATCCCAAATGATCCCGAAATAGTCCCGAAATGACCTCGTCGGCATCCCGGACGGATCCCGAAAATTATCCAGAAATGATGCCGGAAAGGTACCCAAATGATCCCCTAATAGTCCCGAAATTACCCTAATGGGATCCCGGACGGATCCCGAAAACCATCCAGAAATGATGCCGAAAGGGTTCCCAAATTATCCCGTATTAGCCGCGAAAAAGTCCCGAAATGACCCCGACGGGATCCCGGACGGATCCCGAAAACCATCCAGAAATGATGCCGAAAGGGTTCCCAAATGATCCCGTATTAGTCGCGAAAAAGTCCCGAAATGACCCCGACGGGATCCCGGACGGATCCCGAAAACCATCCAGAAATGATGCCGGATGAGCCCCAAAATGATCCCGAAAAAGTCCCCAAATGACCCCGACGAGATCCCGGACGGATCCCGAAAACCATCCAGAAATGATGCCGGAAGAGCCCCCAAATGATCCCGAAAAAGTCCCCAAATGACCCCGACGATATCCCGGACGGATCCCGAAAACCATCCAGAAATGATGTCGGAAGAGCCCTCAAATGATCCCGAAAAAGTCCCCATATGACCCCGACGAGATCCCGCACGGATCCCGAAAACCATCCAGAAATGATGCCGGAAGGGTCCCCAAATGATCGCGAAATAGTCCCGAAATGATTCCGGAATAGTCCCGAAAATGTTCCAAAATAACCCCGACGGGATCCCGGACGGATCCCGTAAACTATACAGAAATGATCCCGGAAGGGTCCCAAAATGATCCCGAAATAGTCCCGAAAAAGTCCCGAAATTACCCCGGCGTAATCCCGGACCGATCCCGAAAACCATCCAGAAATGATCCCGGAAGGGTCTCGATATGACCCTTACGGGATTACAAATAAGGAAAAGCTAATTATAAAACCATGTTAATAAGGCAGCAGGCGCATTTGAGCGAATAAAAATTTAGATAGAAACATACAGGTAAAGCTAATAAAAGCGTGCTAATAAAAACAATTGATGGAGGGCGGATGGCGGGAGTAGAGGAGAGGACCACTGATCGTTCCTCCAAAATTGTCTAGATCTCGTTCTGTATGTACCAGATACCAAAAACTATTGATTTAGGAGAAAATTTAGATTGAGTTATAACAATTTATGGATTTTACACCAGAGGGGGAGATAAAGGGGGGCGGTCGGAGGGTGTCACTGCTTACTTTGTAAGCCCTCGACTTATTTGACCCCTTGAGTCTGTGATATTGGTAAAGTTATAATGTGTAAAAATTATGAAAAATAATTTCTCGAAGGGTCGTGGGACCCCCACCCCTCTTTCAATGTTCGAAAAAAATTTCGCTAGTAGACTACTGTCTGTGTCCCAAATTTCATCAAAATCCGTGTAGCCATTCTGGCGTGATTCAGTCGCAAAGACGAAAAAATATAATAATTAAATTATAACTGTTCCTAGGGGGCGGGGACCACGCCGCTTTTGAAAAATATATAACTAGTAGATCCTTCTAGACTATTGGCTATATGTGTGCAAAATTTCATCCAAATCGGTCCAGCCGTTCTTGCGTTATTGAGTCACAAAGACAAACGTCTGGACAAACATCCAAACATCCAAACATCCAAACATCCAAACATCCAAACATCCAAACATCTAAACATCCAAACATCCAAACATCCAAACATCCAAACATCTTAACATCCAAACTTTCCCATTTATAATATATATTAGATATATAGATATATAGATTAGAATTAGATATTAGATTAGATTAGAATTAGATATTAGATGTACGAGTTTTCCGATTGCTAACGAATATTTTTGGATTTATTATCGAAAAGTTATTCATATGCGATCGATTCTGCGATCGCACTGTCACCAGAGTTTTAAGGAAAACTTATTGCATTGATATCAAAAAGTTTTCGATTATTTACCGATAACTTATATGTTTGTTATCAGCGTGTTGTCGAAAAGTTTTCAATTTGGATATCAAAAATGTTTCGAAGTTGTATCGAATTTTAATCGATTTTTTATTGGAGGGATACCAATTTTTAGCGGCATGTTATCGACTTGTTAAGGACAATTCATTGGTTTGTTATGAAACATAGTTATACCGAGAAAGACTTCGTTATAAAATGAGCCGTTTATTTTGAAAGTGGCATAAGTCATTTCATGTCGTTTAGGTTCAGTGATAATTTGTTTGTATCTCTCCTCGCCTCCAGTTTGTTAGAGTCCAATATCCAAAAGATGCAATTCTTATTATTATTTTATAATTGTAAAACCATCTATATATGCATTCGTTCAAAAATAACAATGCATTTAAGACCATGAGTTGGAAATGACTTATGCCACTTTCAAAATAAACGGCTCAAATGGATGACACATGTGCAACCCTCCAGTAACAAGCCCATAAGAAACCAACAACAACACGAGTACAAGCTGATAACAAAACCTAGACTCGACGATAATAACTCGCTGTCAATAATAAACCGATGTTAAAACAATATCAGTTTTTACCAATAAGATGTCGGCAATGCTCTTCAAATCCCAAAACTATTTTGTCTGGTATTTGCCCTGTTTTGGTTTAACTTCAGCCCTTAGGCGAGCTCTTGTTAACTTAAAAATATTTATTTCCTAGGCCCAAGTCTCCTCAGTGTAAGGGAGCATCACTGCAAAGTGGGTTGAGTAAATGCTACAAAAAGCTGTTATCTATAAAATAATTTATTATTAAAATTTGAACCTCAAATAAATTTGAATACGTATCCAAAATAAAATTTATATTCAATACAAAAACAACTATAAAGGAGTAGATAAAACCTGCAAATATCCAATGACAAAGAAAATAAATTGACCTATTATCTTAGGGCACGGATACTCGAAAACAAACCGATACAATTGAAAACGGAAGAAATATAAGACATAAGATAATCATTCAATGAAAGGTCGATTCGTTATTATTTATTAAGGCACAAACAGATATATTTACAAACATATATACAACAGAAGTATAAGAACAATAAAAAAATTATTTGTTTGGGGATAAATTGAAAACAATTAATAATCGATGGCAAACGGCAGGAAATGAGCAAGACCAGTTTGTAATAGCAACAACAAAGTAAACATTAAACCATTGAAAAACAATATAAAATGAGGCACCCTCAAGTGTGGAGGTACTAAGGTAGATACTACCAAAAACAGTGTGGCCATCTTACCACAACTGTAGTAGATCTACCATATTTTTGGAAAGTCTCCGAATTTCGAAAGCGGTTTTCTTGAAATATTTAAATAGTTCACTTTATATTGATAGAAGCGGTCGATGTACCGGGACTGCCTCTGTAACGTCTAACGATGCAATTGCCCTTGTCAGCTCATCCGCTTTTTCATTACCGTTTATACTCCTGTGACATGGTACCCAACTGAAAGTAATGGTCGCTGACTTTTCTGCATTACGCAGCACCCTTTTACAGTTATAGGCGGCCTTCAAGGACGTATGTGGTGAATTCAACGCTACGACTGCTTGGCTGTCTGAGAATATGCATTCGCCTCTCCCGCTTACAACAGGAAACAAAAGGCTTCTATTTCTAGTATCTCTGCTTGAAGGATGATACATGAGTTTGAAAAACGGTTTGAGAGTGTGACATCCTTAGATACGATGTCGGCTGACCAATACGTTCTCGAGGGCGTCCTCACTTTAAAGTTCTTGTCAAAGTTTAATGCAGGCGAAAGACAATCTTTTGTGAAATCTACAAAGGTCTCCTCACGTTAAATTTCTTCTCAAAGTTCAATGTAGACGAAAGATAATATGTTGTCGAATCTACAGCTGGTAGCCTCCTTAAGATACGGAATTGGCCATACTACTTCTCGTTCCAACATCTAGACTCCCTGAATCTGATGGCAGATGTATGAGCTGTAAAAATTTTTGGCGACTTCCGTTAATTAAAATCAGTCGACTTAGTTGGAAATATAACTTATTTTACAAGCTCTCCCAATCTTTTTTAGAAATCTACCACCGAATTGATTGGGAAAGTGGCAACACTGTACCAAATACTTTAAAGTTTCAATAGAAAATTAAGTATACATAGATAAGAAATAAATGAGCCTAGTAAATGCGACAAATTGCTGTAAAATCCACAACATAATAATAACATGATGAGAGCCCAAAAGCATTAAAGCTGAGAGGTTGCGAGTCAGAGTATATAAACTTCGAAGGAGATGCCCAAGTGGAGCAAAAAAAAAAAAGCAATTATTTTCAGTTGAGCTTCTGAAGCCTGGTAAGCTTGTTTATTGAAAAATAATTGATTATCATGGTAGCAACATCCGACATTCGCAACAGCAATACATTCTTGCAGATGTAGCCTAAGCCAAAGAATTTTGATATATTAAGTATATAGAAATCGCAACGGGCATTGAACTAACAGCAGCCAAGCTGATCAATCTCAGAGATAACCCGCAGGTAACCTTTTGTAGTCTACTCAAAGGTCCATTCCACAGCCTTCGTATATACGTACGTACATATATGTGCACAACATAAACTTGTCGTTTCTTGTCTGGCATTTCTTTACATACAACGGCTTCGAAAATTTGGTTAAGCATAAAGACCATCCTTCTAATATTTTGCTTATCTTATGGAGTGTTTTACATTAATTTTTATTATACTCAGCTGAGCAGCGCTCACAGAGTATATTAACTTTGTTCGAATAACGGTAATCCGTAACGGCATAAAATAATCGAGATAGATATAGACTTCTATATTCAAAATGATCTGGGCGAAAAAAGAAATTTATTTAGCCATGTCCGTCCATCTGTCCGTCCGACCGTAAACACGATAACTTGAATAAATTTTGAGGTATCTTGATGAAATTTGGTATGTAGGTTCCTGGACACTCATCTCAGACAGCTGTTTAAAATAAACGAAATCGGACCATAACCACACCCACTTTTTCGATATCGAAAATTTCGAAAAAGGGAAAAAGTGCGATAATTCATTACCAAAGACGGATAAAGCGATGAAACTTGGTAGGTGGGTTGACCATATGATGTAGAATAAAAAATTAGTAAAATTCTGGACAATCGGCGTGGCACCGCCCACTTTTAAAAGAAGGTAATTTGAAAGTTTTGCAAGCCGTATTTTGGCAGTCGATGAAGATATCATTATGAAATTTGGCAAGAGCGTTACGCCTATTCCTATATGTGCGCTAAATAAAAATTAGCAAAATAGGATGACGGACCCGCCCACTTTAAAAAAAAAAAAAAACAATTTTTTAAGTCAAATTATAACAAAAAATTGAATATCTTTACAGTATATAAGTAAATTATGTCAACATTCAACTCCAGATGCAATGATGCAACAAAATCTATATATATAACAAGTAAGGAAAGCTAAGTTCGGGTGTAACCGAACATTACATACTCAGCTGAGAGCTTTGGAGACAAAATAAGGGATAATCACCATTTAGCAAAATTAAACTAGGGTAATATGTTTGTATGACATGGGTTTCAAATGAAAGGTATTAAAGAGTACTTTAAAAGGGAGAGGGCCATAGTTTTATAGGTAGACGCCGTTTAAGGATATCGCCATAAAGCTGGACCAGGGGTGACTCTAGAATGTGTTTGTGCCATATGGGTATCAAATGAAAGGTGTTAATGAGTATTTTAAAAGGGAGTGTGCCTTATTTCTATAGGTGGACGCCTTTTAGAGATATCGCCATAAAGGTGGACCAGAGGTGACTCTAGAATGTGTTTTTACGATATGGGTATCAAATGAAGGGCTTTAATGAGTATTTTAAAAGGGAGTGGGCCTTAGTACTATAGGTGGACGCCTTTTCGAGATATCGCCATAACGGTGGACCAGGGGTGACTCTAGAATGTGTTTGTACGATATGGGTATCAAATGAGAGGTGTTAATGAGTATTTTAAAAGGGAGTGGGCCTTAGTTCTATAGGTGGACGCCTTTTAGAGATATCGCCATAAAGGTGGACCAGAGGTGACATTAGAATGTGTTTGTACGATATGGGTATCAAATGAAGGGCGTTAATTAGTATTTTAAAAGGGAGTAGGCCTTAGTACTATAGGTGTACGCATTTCGAGATATCGCCATAAAGGTGGACCAGGGGTGACTCTAGAATGTGTTTGTACGATATGGGTATCAAATGAGAGGTGTTAATGAGTATTTTAAAAGGGAGTGGGCCTTAGTTCTATAGGTGGACGCCTTTTAGAGATATCGCCATAAAGGTGGACCAGAGGTGACATTAGAATGTGTTTGTACGATATGGGTATCAAATGAAGGGCGTTAATGAGTATTTTAAAAGGGAGTAGGCCTTAGTACTACAGGTGGACGCCTTTTCGAGATATCGCCATAAAGGTGGACCAGGGGTGACTCTAGAATATGTTTGTGCGATATGGGTATCAAATGAAAGGTGTTAATGAGTATTTTAAAAGGGAGTAGGCCTTAGTACTATAGGTGGACGCCTTTTCGAGATATCGCCATAAAGGTGGACCAGGTGTGACTCTAGAATGTGTTTGTACGATACGGGTATCAAATGAGAGGTGTTAATGAGTATTTTTAAAGGGAGTGGGCCTTAGTTCTATAGGTGGACGCCTTTTCGAGATATCGCCATAAAGGTGGACCAGGGGTGATTCTAGAATGTGTTTGTGCGATATGGGTATCAAATGAAGGGCGTTAATGAGTATTTTAAAAGGGAGTAGGCCTTAGTACTATAGGTGGACGTCTTTTCGAGATATCGCCATAATGGTGGACCAGGGGTGACTCTAGAATGTGTTTGTACGATATGGGTATCAAATGAGAGGTGTTAATGAGTATTTGAAAAGGGAGTGGGCCTTAGTTCTATTGGTGGACGCCTTTTAGAGATATCGCCATAAAGGTGGACCAGAGGTGACATTAGAATGTGTTTGTACGATATGGGTATCAAATGAAGGGCGTTAATGAGTATTTTAAAAGGGAGTAGGCCTTAGTACTATAGGTGTACGCCTTTTCGAGATATCGCCATAAAGGTGGACCAGGGGTGACTCCAGAATGTGTTTGTATGATATGGGTATCAAATGAGAGGTGTTAATGAGTATTTTAAAAGGGAGTGGGCCTTAGTTCTATAGGTGGACGCGTTTTAGAGATATCGCCATAAAGGTGGACCAGAGGTGACATTAGAATGTGTTTGTACGATATGTGTATCAAATGAAGGGCGTTAATGAGTATTTTAAAAGGGAGTAGGCCTTAGTACTATAGGTGGACGCCTTTTCGAGATATCGCCATAAAGGTGGACCAGGGGTGACTCTAGAATGTGTTTGTACAATATGGGTATCAAATGGAAGGTGTTATTGAGTATTTTAAAAGGGTGTGGGCCTTAGTTCTATAGGTGGACGCCTTTTAGAGATATCGCCATAAAGGTGGACCAGGGGTGACTCTAGAATGTGTTTGTACAATATGGGTATCAAATGGAAGGTGTTATTGAGTATTTTAAAAGGGAGTAGGCCTTAGTACTATAGGTGGACGCCTTTTCGAGATATCACCATAAAGGTGGACCAGAGGTGATATTAGAAGGTTTTTGTACGATATAGGTATCAAATGAAGGGCGTTAATGAGTATTTTAAAAGGGAGTAGGCCTTAGTACTATAGGTGTACGCCTTTTCGAGATATCGCCATAAAGGTGGAGCAGGGGTGACTCTAGAATATGTTTGTACGATATGGGTATCAAATGGAAGATGTTATTGAGTATTTTAAAAGGGAGTAGGCCTTAGTACTATAGGTGTACGCCTTTTCGAGATATCGCCATAAAGGTGGACCAGGGGTGACTCTAGAATGTGTTTGTACGATATGGGTATCAAATGAGAGGTGTTAATGAGTATTTTAAAAGGGAGTGGGCCTTAGTTCTATAGGTGGACGCCTTTTAGAGATATCGCCATAAAGGTGGACCAGAGGTGACATTAGAATGTGTTTGTACGATATGGGTATCAAATGAAGGGCGTTAATGAGTATTTTAAAAGGGAGTAGGCCTTAGTACTATAGGTGTACGCCTTTTCGAGATATCGCCAGAAAGGTGGACCAGGGGTGACTCTAGAATGTGTTTGTACAATATGGTTATCAAATGGAAGGTGTTATTGAGTATTTTTAAAGGGAGTAGGCCTTAGTACTATAGGTGGACACCTTTTCGAGATATCGCCATAAAGGTGGACCAGGGGTGACTCTAGAATGTGTTTGTACAATATGGGTATCAAATGGAAGGTGTTATTGAGTATTTTAAAAGGGCGTGGGCCTTAGTTCTATAGGTGGACGCCTTTTAGAGATATCGCCATAAAGGTGGACCAGGGGTGACTCTAGAATGTGTTTGTACAATATGGGTATCAAATGGAAGGTGTTATTGAGTATTTTAAAAGGGAGTAGGCCTTAGTACTATAGGTGGACGCCTTTTCGAGATATCGCCATAAAGGTGGACCAGAGGTGACATTAGAATGTGTTTGTACGATATGGGTATCAAATGAGGGGTGTTAATGAGTATTTTAAAAGGGAGTAGGCCTTAGTACTATAGGTGTACGCCTTTTCGAGATATCGCCATAAAGGTGGACCAGGGGTGACACTAGAATGTGTTTGTACGATATGGGTATCAAATGAGAGGTGTTAATGAGTATTTTAAAAGGGAGTGGGCCTTAGTTCTATAGGTGGACGCCTTTTAGAGATATCGCCATAAAGGTGGACCAGAGGTGACATTAGAATATGTTTGTACGATATGGGTATCAAATGAAGGGCGTTAATGAGTATTTTAAAAGAGAGTAGGCCTTAGTACTATAGGTGTACGCCTTTTCGAGATATCGCCTAAAGGTGGACCAGGGGTGACTCTAGAATGTGTTTGTACGATATGGGTATGAAATGAGAGGTGTTAATGAGTATTTTAAAAGGGAGTGGGCCTTAGTTCTATAGGTGGACGCCTTTTAGAGATATCGACATAAAGGTGCACCAGAGGTGACATTAGAATGTGTTTGTACGATATGGGTATCAAATCAAGGGCGTTAATGAGTATTTTAAAAGGGAGTAGGCCTTAGTACTATAGGCGGACGCCTTTTCGAGATATCACCATAAAGGTGGACCAGAGGTGACTCTAGAATGTGTTTGTACAATATGGGTATCAAATGGAAGGTGTTATTGAGTATTTTAAAAGGGCGTGGGCCTTAGTTCTATAGGTGGACGCCTTTTAGAGATATCGCCATAAAGGTGGACCAGGGGTGATTCTAGAATGTGTTTGTACAATATGGGTATCAAATGGAAGGTGTTATTGAGTGTTTTAAAAGGGCGTGGGCCTTAGTTCTATAGGTGGACGCCTTTTAGAGATATCGCCATAAAGGTGGACCAGAGGTGACATTAGAATGTGTTTGTACGATATGGGTATCAAATGAAGGGCGTTAATGAGTATTTTAAAAGGGAGTAGGCCTTAGTACTATAGGTGGACGCCTTTTCTAAATATCGCCATAAAGGTGGACCAGGGGTGACTCTAGAATGTGTTTGTACAATATGGGTATCAAATGGAAGGTGTTATTGAGTATTTTAAAAGGGCGTGGGCCTTAGTTCTATAGGTGGACGCCTTTTAGAGATATCGCCATAAAGGTGGACCAGAGGTGACATTAGAATGTGTTTGTACGATATGGGTATCAAATGAAGGGTGTTAATGAGTATTTTAGAAGGAAGTAGGCCTTAGTTCTATAGGTGAACGCCTTTTTGAGATACCGCCATAAGGGTGGAACACGGGTGACTATAGATTGTGTTTGTACGATATGGGTATCAAATTAAAGGTATTAATGAGGGTTTTGAAAGGGAGTGGCCTTTCGTTTTATATGTGAAGTCGTTTTCTAGATATCGACCAAAATGTGGACCAGGGTGACCCAGAACATCATATGTCGGGTACCGCTAATTTATTATATATATAATACCACGAACAGTGTTCATGCCAAGATTCCAAGGGCTTTTCATTTCGCCCTGCAGAACTTTTTTATTTTCTTCTACTTAATATGGTAGGTGTCACACCCATTTTACAAAGTTTTTTCTAAAGTTATATTTTGCGTCAATAAACCAATCCAATTACCATGTTTCATCTCTTTTTCATATTTGGTATAGAATTATGGTATTTTTTCCTTTTTCGTAATTTTCGATATCGAAAAAGTGGGCGTGGTCATAATCAGATTTCGGTCATTTTTTATACCAAGATAAATTGGGTTCAGATAAGTACTTGAATTAAGTTTAGTAAAGATATATCGTTTTTTGTCAAGTTATCGTGTTAACGGCCGAGCGGAAGGACAGACGGACGACTGTGTATAAAAACTTCACAAGGAATGGTAAATTTTTGTTCGACTTATGGCATTAAAAGTATTCTAGACGAATTAAATGAAAAAGGGCGGAGCCACGTCCATTTTGAAATTTTCTTTTATTTTTGTATTTTGTTGCACCATATCATTACTGGAGTTGAATTTTGACATAATTTACTTATATACTGTAAAGATATTAAATTTTTCTTTAAAATTTGGCTTTTAAAAAAAATTTTTTTTTAAAGTGTGCGTGTTCGTAATTCGATTTTTCTAATTTTCGCTTGGCACACATATAGTAATAGGAGTAACGTTCCTGCCAAATTTCATCATGATATCTTCAACGACTGCCAAATTACTTGCAAAATTTTGAAATCATCTTCATTTAAAAGTGGGCGGTGTCACGCCCATTGTCCAAAATTTTACTAACTTTCTATTCTATGTCATAAGCTTAACCCACCTACCAAATTTCATCGCTTTAGCTGTCTTTGGTAATGAATTATCGCACCTTTTCGGTTTTTCGAAATTTTCGATATCGAAAAAGTTGGCGTGGTTATACTCCGATTTCGTTCATTTTGATATATAGAAGTCCATATCTATCTCGATTAGTTTATGCCGTTACGGATTACCGTTATGCGAACAAAGTTAATATACTCTGTGGGCACTGCTCAGCTGAGTATAAAAATGAATGCCATTTTTCGTTGTGATTTTATAACTCAAGAACGGGCTCAGCTTTGTTCTTACTGCAGTAGATGGTTTGAGTTTTGAAATTTTAAGAATCAGATACCAGGGTCTCGAGATGTAGGCCAAAACGTGGACCCGGGTAAGCCTAGGATGTGTTTGAACCACATTAGTATCCATTGTAAGTTGTTGATAAATGCTAATGAAAAGAGGGTTTTTCTTTTCGCTGGGTAACTAAGGACTCGAGATATAGACCAATTGGGAACACGATTTCAGGTTAAGAGATTGCATTCTTATGTACTACAACCAGTTAAAATGGTATATTCAATCACATAAAAATATAATCTTTTATTTCTAGATCAGAGCAGTTTTAAACAGGGCATGAATTGCGAGAAGTCTTTTTTACACTGAGCCTCCTCAATGATTTGTTCTTTGATCGGTGATCTGTCTACCAGCCTCAACATTTCTTTCATTATAAGCCACATCAGTATTGATAAAATTTGTGGCTTTGAAGCCAGCGCCAAGGTACTCATCTAAGCGTGTTGATGGCACTGCTTGCTCGCTCAAAATAAATTCATAAAAGAGAGGAAAATAACTATCAAAATAAGGGCAGTTTTTACGTGATATTTTGCCATGGAAGTTTTACCCTAAATCTTGGCAAGTATTTTTCTTCAAAATTAACACTAATGAGGCAAATCTTAGGAAATTCCTAATTATTTTCCATCTTCAGTTATTCTTCAAAATAAGTCAATTTTTTACTTCAATGATAAAGGAAGATACAAGATTTTCTAATTTAAAATTTTAGGCAACCAACAAATTCTGAATTACGATCTTTTGCGAGAAGGTCAAGAAGATAGCGCAAAGTTTAAAAATGATACTGACTCCATTTGTGCTCCACTTCGTTCAGTGTCAGTATCCTGCAAAAAAAGCGACTAGTCTAGGAAAAATCCAAAACGAGTTGTAAAGGAACATGCCACTTCAGCCAGATTTGATCTTGTTTAATATTGGTTGGAGTGAGCCCTTTGTTTGAGCATGTCCTTTTATCTGTTTATGCCTGAACGAGTAGTGTCGGGCTTGACCTTTTTATATCCCTACAGGAGATGTAGGACAAGTCATTCGTCATTCGACAGATGATGTACTGATCTTCATCTTACCCCTGAGGGTACTGTCGGAGAGATTCACTTTGATCGCCCATAGTGTGCTCAGACAGGTTCTCTTTGTACTTTGATTGGTAATTTTGGACAGATCCTCTTCCTACTCCTGCGGTTAGTATCGGACAGGATTTTTTCGTTCGCATGCGGATTCTGTCAAATAAGTCATTTATCCGCTCGATTTTGTAGTTTTTTAAACTCTAATACAATATTTTTTAATTTTTTCTATATTGTTATTGTAGAAAAAAAAACAAAGAAAAAATCCTAGTACAATGGAGCATAGGGTATAAGTTTTCAGCTTAGGAGAGCCTAACATAAAACAATATTTAATTTTAATTCCAATTAATTTTTACTTTCGGCTAACCACCTCGCCTCCGAAAATGTTTAAGTCGTCCGATTTTTCGTAGAGTGCCTTTGACACTAAAATATTGGAATGAAGATAAAAAAAATTACGAAATGATCCCAAGTAAAAAGTGAGAATTTTTAGCTGTATCAACAAAAAAAACAGACTTCCGAGCAAAAGTTACGCTTAAATGTGCTCCGACTTTACAACCTTTATCTTCGAAATTAAAGATAGCACATCGAACTCGAGAACAGAACTCGAACTTCAGAGCAACATCCGAGGAACACTAGTTTGGTCGACGACTGAGAAATATCACCGGCTATCTTAGATTCCAGTTGGATTTCGAAATTTACTAAAGATTGAAGTTTTGGCTATGTAGGGCTTGATTCCAGCACTACATACCAAGCACGCAGTCTTAACGACACCGACGCTTCACAGTGATTTGGCAACCTAAAAGTGAACTTTTTGGTGCCCAAAAATTATTCGGATGATCTATTTCGCCCTCAGACTCGAGATTCTCTACGTAAAAAACGTTCTCTAACTTAATTCGCTTTTCCGCAATTTTGAGTTGGTAATTTCATATGGCTGTATGATAGCCCCGATATTACGGGATTTGTTTGGTAATCACATCATTAAAATCAGCATTATTTACATCTCTAGTTGAATGGACAATCAATTTTTGTTGCTATTGTCATCACTGGCAACTTATTTGTTGCTGCTATTTACTGATTTACATACTTAAGTACATCTTTTTCTATTCCGGTCAAGTGTTGCTTTTTGTTTTCCTTTTTATGGACAAATGGATTTAGCATATCGTCTAAATCAATCTGTTAACAATATTTATGAGGATTTTGCTCAATTTTCACACTTCTCACTCTACTTAGATGAGCAAAAAGACTAACAAATATCAATTTTGTTCAACCACAATGCTTTTGTAACAATAGTATAACAACAAAACCATATAGCCTAATATTTATTTTCTACTGTACAAAGACTAGAGATGAGTTGTTATTGTGGTCGGATATAGCGTTAAGGGTTGTATAGCTTTAGAGATATTTTCGGACGAATTTTGAGCTACATATCAACTAACCATTATGCTGAAGTTGTTGCTACCGCTGCTTCTTCTGTCATAGCCTTATATAGTTTATCTGCAAAGTTAGACATTTTATTTAACTTCAAAGTGCACAACTAAAATATTACGGGAAAGCCGAAACCCTCGATGGGCTGGCATGTGCCTTTTGTGGTATTTTTTTAAAAGATAAGCGCTGTGGTATTTGACCACAACTTAAGCATTTAATCAATTTTCTTTAAGTTAGGCTACACATATTGCGCAAAACGATGGGAGGAAGAGTGTTCACATAGCTTCCTTCGTGAAGTAAATTATGGTGGAGTTAGAACTCAAATAGTTTGGTGAAGAGCTCATTGAATGACATTAAAAATAATGTATGCAAATGGATCAATTCAATTCAATTCAATTTTATTTCTAAAATATTAGTACAGTAAGATTTACATCTCTTTTTGCACAACAGAAAAATAACACTCAGATCCAGAAATATGTTAAAAATAGTTTACGATAAATTAACCATAAATTAAATTAAGTCAATCAATAAGTATATTAAAACACGTAACAAAAAAATAAGTACACAGTACATTATGTAAATGGTTCAATTTGTGAAAAAGTGTTTATATAGGTCATCCGTGAAGTTACTTCCGTTCAATTTGCTTCTTATGCCAGCAGGTATTGAATTCCAAATTCTAACAGCATTGATGAAAAACATTCTAGTAGAGTTTTTAAGGTTAAAATATGGCAACATGAGGTTAAGGCAGCGCTCTGATTATGGAAAGATAAGTTTTTCATAAAGATAATTTGGAGTCTTCGTATACATTAAACGAAATAGAAATATACAGTTTCTGGCTTTTAAAGAAGCAGCGATGTCACATCCCAGTAGCGATGTTCTCCATGTAGATATGTGGTCAAACCTACGTATTCCATATACATAACGCTTAATTTCATTAAATGCAATATCAACTTTATGCGCCGACTGAGAGTCAAGCTTGCTATATACTAGTTCAGAGTAGGTTAGGGTAGGCAAAATAATTTGACGGGCAAGCCTCTTTCGAATATGAATTGGAGTAAATGGTGCTGACTGCCTCAGGTTACGTAGAGTACCATACACTTTGCCTACAGCTGAACTTATGTGGTTTACACAAGTTAAATTTGTGTTAATAATGAAGCCCAAATTGGTGATTTTTTCAACTATTTCAAGAGAGTTGTTGTTTAGATTAATATTAGGAATACTAGTATAATTTATTTTATTTTTGAAAACTGGTAGGACATACGACTTACTTGAGTTAATTTGAAGGCCATTACGTGTAGACCATCGTGATATAGCTAGTAAATCCTCATTCAGCTTTACCGCTATTGCATTAATAGTATCAAAACGACCAGATAGGTACAGCTGAACGTCATCAGCATATGCATGCATACTTACATGCCGACAGGCTAAAAATATATCATTTATAAATACACTAAAAATTAGTGGACCTAGAATGGACCCTTGAGGAACGCCACAAGTTGTGGTTTTGATCGCTGATGACACTTCGCCAATCTTAACTCTTTGACACCTATCCGTTAAGTAACTCCTCATTAGACAAATAGCATCCCTACCAAATCCATAATAATACGATCACATTTCGAAAAGCAGAAAGGGTTCAAGTAAAGCAACTTTGAATGTTCGTATAACCACGAAATGAGTGCGTAGTACATAACACCGCCTTTTGCTCAAAATAGTCTAAAATGGATGAAAAACTGTTCTCCAAAGGCCAACATGCGAATACCAATGGCAGGTTGGTAGACACGGTACTTCATAGGGATGTTATAAACATGAAAAAAGCCTTGGAGTATGAAGATTATGATAGGAGTCTAGGAGAAGACTTTGCCGGATCCTTTAACAATGTCTTTTAACAGGCGATCATGTAGGGTCTTAAAAACATTGGAGTACATCTGGACCTGACTAGATGGATCGCCTGTATGCTTAATTGCAGGAAGATTACTCTGCAGTAGAGGCTGTGTGAGGCCAAAAAATCGGTGGACAAGGCCACGCCGACGGGCGGGGCACTGCCACCTCTGCTTTGGGCGCTGGTTATCAACCAAGTACGCAGCTGGTTCGGTGCATTGTAGGTGTCATAATAGGGAAGTGTCTTCCAACAATGTGCTATTTCATTGATCGGGCGCTTCGGGACATACATATCTGTGTTGAGCGCCAACGCGGAGAAGATGGATATGAACTTGTTTACTAGAAGTTATAAGCTCCCGAATCGGTCTAGTACTAAGCTAGAAGATGTGACCCTGCAGAAGAAACATTATTCCAAATCTCTATATCTAGCAATCATTTTAGGCAGTATGTTGTGGTGGAAGCACAATGTGAGGGAGAGAGTTCAGAAGGTCTCGACGCCACTTTATGCATGTAAAGGAATGTTGGGATGTATGTTGCTCCTTCTGTTGGGATATTTACAGCAATTGTTAAGCCAATCGTATACCGAGTTCTAGTTTGGTGGGCGATCGCTCAAAAAAGAATTTAACTCAAAATATTAGAGACAGTGTGCAGGATGTCAATGTTTATCATAACGAAAGCCCTAAAAACAAATCTGACGGCAGCATTGTATGCCATTTTGCACATTCAACCTGTAGGCCTCGTCGCGAAGAATATAACGTCAAACACTGCAATGATACACAACGACTCGGAGCTTGAGCGCAACCCATACGGCCAAAGTAGTAAAGCGTCATAAAATATTGGACACACAGGCTATCTAATTCCCAACCTGCGCTTCGATCGGTCCACTAGAACCATAATTGAGGTGCGAAGTCGGCGCAATTGGGCTCAAATGGCAAACGAGGCTATGCCCATGTACACTGATGGGTCCAATATAATGGAAGGAGAGGGGTATGGCGCAGTACCTACGCAGACCTGAAAATAAACAGCACCTGTAAGCTGTTAGGTAGTGTGTAGCTGTACTGTAGTGTTTTCAGGGGGGAAATAGTGTCCGTGACGAGAAGCACTATAGGATAGCTTAACTTGCAGCCGCGTTAATTTTTACATTGACGGCCAAGCAGCAATTAAGGGTTTAATCGCTCGCAGCAAAACATCTGAAAGTGTGAACGAGTCTAGACAATCCCGGAAAGAAGTCAGGATAGTGAGAAATATACATCAATAGCGGGTAAGGGAAAATATGGAAATAAAAAATCAGATAAGCTAACTAAAAGGACGAATCCCTCGAAGCTTGATCCGAAGATGTCTAACTCAGATTGGGGAAGACTAAGTGAAGGCTAGAGTTGCACATGGTCAACCAAGCGGAAAAGGCGTGCATCCAAGCGCGGTGCTGTGAAGATACTCTTATGGTTAAAACAAAAGGACTGTATGCTCATTACGAGTATTCTAACTGGACATTGACTTCGGGCATTCCCGAAGTGCGGGCTGGAGGAGGAAATGATCGAGCACGTTTTGTGCTCATGCCTCCCGCTCGTAAGGCTAAGACCCCAGCTATAAGGACTTATACAGCTATAAGATTCATTATTAGTATTTTGGAAGCGGGCGGAGATATTTTATTACATAGGTACTGGTTTCTGAAAAGGTTTTTCAGTTTGGTCGCTGAGCAAACTTTTGGTTACACTAATGACTCACTCAGCTCATGTGAGGTCGTCACGATCCGTCAAGTTTAACTTTACCTAACATAACACCGCCAGTTTTCTGTTACACATACATAATAAAATAGAATCGACAAACTTCTCTATGATTACACAGGCTGATAAATTTTAGACGCAAAAAAGTGAGCCAATAGTTTTGACTGATATGAAATACATGTATCCCTTCCAAACAAAGAAGCACATTAATTTCCAGAACCTCATCAAAATTTTTGAGTAAACACGTGCTGCGAGCCGAATTATTAAATATGTAGGTTATTTTAAAAGATATCAAGTTTGATATTGGAAGGGAAAAAGAGTGTGGAAGGAATAAGAAAGTAAAAATATTAAAAGGAAGATGATCCTACAGAGAGTAAAAAAAGAGAGCAGAGGAAGAGCGAAAAGAATATACATCTTTTGCGAGAGATAGAGGAAAATATAGAGATACACGGGAGGAATAATTATAAGTGAGTAGGAGGGAACGTGGGAGAAAAGGGTAAGAATGAGGAAGTTAGATTCAAAATATGCACATAAAACATAGTACATCTACGGGTCTGCTAGGTGAAATATACCTTCGAAGAGTTTTCTATTTTTATGACGACTCTAAACGCAGTCTATTAAAGAAGTCGAGATTTTGCTAAAAAATTTATACTACCATCTGTTTTTAATTTTATCAAAGCCGAACATGTACAGTATGGGAGAATATTTCAATCTTTACCCTGAAAAAATACACCATAACTACAGCTACAAATCAATTAACATTATTCTTAGCAGGTGAAAGTTAGTTACGCGCAACGAGTATTTCGAGACTTTCTGCCCACTCATAAAACAAACTTGTGAAAAGTGCAACATCCTCATACAATAGTACAATTGTATATAAAATTCAGCTAGCTTTCGTTGGTTTCACCCTTCAAGTGTAATTGAAACTACAATATACTTGAATATTGTACATTTAAGTATCCAAACTCCGGCCAGAGTTCCAATTTGCTAATGTAGATGGTGAAAGTGCGAAATTACATGTTGTTGTTGAAACTTCCTTCGATAAAGCAAAAGTTGTACGCAGCCGAAGAAAATTAATTAACAAACAAATTCGAAAGGATCAAAAAAAAAAAAAAAGAAAATAATAAGAAGCCAAACGAGAAGCACAAATGGAGAAAGCAAACAAATTACCGAAACGTGAACTGCATACCTTTTATTAGAAGCTTTTGTTACAGGTGGGATGAGAATGGCGGCAGTCGGAATATCAAAAAGGTCATACACGTACATACTTAGTTACATATTGTAAATTATATCACTTTTATTGCGGCAAGTATCTGGATCAATGTTGATAGTCTGTGTGATCGGTAGTACTTCTTTTTTAAGTTTTATTTTATGGGTAATGTAAAAGGTGTGGTATGTGTTGGCTTCACCTACCACGCCTTGTTGAGATGTGTAACCAGATATCAGTGACGTTAATAACAGGTACAGAAACACTTCGAAGCGGCTGTTTGTAGTCCAGAGCCCTTCCGTGGACTCACATAGGCATATACTAGGGAAATATTTCGCATATTATATGCATTACATGAGAACCTGCCAAATGTCACGGTATCAAACACACAATGGATCTAATTGCGTGATTAGCGTCCCAAACAAAAGCTACGTGCTCCTTTTCAACCTTTTCAGTGCCAGCCGTTGGTACCAAATTACCTTGTAATCGGGTTGTGAGGACCAAATAAAACACCATTAATTTGGCCCACACAAAACGACCCCACAACATATTCAACACAGCTTTAACACAACAGCCAGTCACAAAAGGCCCTAGCAACAAGAAAAACCAACAAGTCTCAGCAACACGACTAGCAATCACAACACTTAATAGCAACACAACAAACTAACAAGTCTCAGCAACACAACGAGCGTTCGCAACATTTAATAGCAACACGGTAGCCATGGCAACGCCACCATTTGAGCTAGCAACAGCAAGCACAACAGCTTTAAAGGGAGCGACACCGCAGTACAGCAGTTAGTTAGCACCATAGTACAGGGCGTAGATTAGATTGATACGAATCTTTTGCTTACGCTCTCATATTTTCGCTCTCACGAGGGATTTATCTTCTAGTTGTTGCTGGCAATAATCACAGATAAATCCCTCGCGCCAGCTGAAACGGGTGCCAGAACAAAAAATGTGCCAGCCAAAACGAAAAACGTGCCACAAAATTTTGGTAAACTTTAGTTTGACCTACAACTGTAGAATAGCGTTCAAAAATTATGGAAAAAAGGATAAAAATACTTGCTTTAGTGTAAGTATTATTAGTTCGAAGGCGGTGGGTAAATATTATTTCCCATTCAAAAGTTATCACTAAAAATATGTTTTGTAAATATGAAGTCTCGATGCAACCAGTCCATTTTGATCACAGAACCTGGAACGCCAGACATGTAGGATAAGCCCTATCCATCAAATAATGTTAACTATTATATCATAGGTCCGATTTACTGAAATTTCAAAAGCATATATGGTTTCCACTGCGAGTTAAATGCGTTACAATATTTGACTAATTAATTTAATCGAAATGTAAATTTTACTTAGATTTGTTTATATATAACTCTAACTAGTCGTATTATTGTAAAATAACTTTACGGAAATAAATATTTTACGACTATCATTTTATTAAATGGTTGAAACTATAATCGCCGAAATGTATGTCAAAAATCCCCATTTTTAAATCTATTCATTTTTGTTTAGGGTGGCATCATTGATAAATGTTATAAAAAATTTGCATTTTGACAGCGCTCTCTCGAAACAAAGAGTTGCAAATCCATTCATCTATGGTACAGGGCTACAAGTAGGATATGTACCAGCATGCACATACACAGCCACGCTCACCCGATAAAATGCTTGTTCTTGTTCGTTTTTTTTGTGGATGCTATTTGGCACTGTTGTACTTCTTAGGTCCAAGAAAAGTGTAGTAGCTGCTAACGAAAACTACGTAAAATTTTTATCGTAAAATTACAAAGAACTGCCCCTATTTATTTTCAAACGAGCACTTAATTACATCCCTCTTTAAAATCTGTATGTTTTGGACAATTTTAGTTAACAAATTGTGATACTTTATTACCAGGGACGATTGCTAAAACACGACCAAAACCGTCGGGGAAGGTATTAATAAACGCGTTTTTGCCTCGCTTCCAATAATTCGAATACTTTTTCGCCTTTGGACTATTGATAACAGGACAAACCGCGCCTTTTCATTTCTCTTTCCACATTTTTGGACGGGTTATTGCAGTCAACCTCGGTTTCAAACTGTTTTTCGCGGAGAACTTTTGAACGGGTAGAAAAACTTAGCACCCGTGTTTGTATTCTTAATACTGGAATAACAAAGCGTCCTCAGATATCCCAATTCAAGACTTGTATAATTTTCTGTAGGACCCATATAAGTGCATTACATTTTCATACTAAATTCGTTCAAAAAATTTACCATCACAGCAACCCATAACTGATATTCCGCTCCTTTTTTTGTTTCCCTGCGTCGCTTCCAACGAAAGCAACCCCGGTAATTTTGACACTTCTTTCAGTGTCAAACGCATGTTCCACGCAGGTTCCACAATAGTTTGACATTGACGGAAGTGTCAAACTGCAATGTGTTAGAAAGAGAAATAAATTGCTTCCTTCTCGTACATATCATACTTGTAAACCTGTACTATGAGTTAGCACGGAGCTGTGGTCGTGACCGGAGCTACCAGTGGAGCGTCCCTGTTGTTGTTGCCGCGACCGATCACAAATTGTCATCAATATCCTCTAACGGAAGTCCAAGGAAACTTGCCGCTTGCCGTTTCAACAGGAGTGGACCATAAGGAAAGGGGTGATAGAAGCGTTGGTTCCACATTACAATTAAAGAGTTGGTTGGTGTCATATTGGGACACATTGCAAGCGTGGCATGCATTTTGTATGTCGGGGTTGATTCTGGATAGGTAAGAGTTTAACCTGTTACATTATCCAGAACGAAGTTGAGCAAGAGTGACACGCGTTTCCCTGGGGAGTATGCGTTCCCCCTCCGCGAGTTTTGGATACTTTTCTTTAAGGACTGCATTCACCGGGCAATTCCCGGCATAATGGTCCGACGCCTGTTTATGGAGTTCATCAGGGACCTGCTTGTGTTTTTTCGCTTCATACGGCTGGGTTCTCAGGTGCCGTATTTCCTCAAAATGCTTACGGAGATGACTCCTTAAGCCCCTAGGCGGTGCTGGTTCATCAATCAGATGTCTGTTGGGATGCTCAGGTTTCTGGGTATTCAACAGGAACTGTTTGGTCAGCATCTCATTTCTCTCCCTGATGGGGAGTATTCTCGCCTCATTATGCAGATGGTGTTCTGGGGACATAAGAAGACACCCCGTGGCAATTCTGAGAGCAGTATTTTGGCAGGCCTGTAGCTTCTTCCCGTGGGTAATTTTTAGGCTTGGCGAACATACAGAGGACGCGTAACACGCAAACGGCTGGCCAATTGCTTTGTATGTAGTCATGATCGTTTCTTTATATTTTCCCCAGGTACTGCCAGTGAGGGATTTGAGGATTTTGTTACGGATCTGAATTCTCGGAACAATTGCGGCTGCATAAAAAAATAAAAAAAATAAATGTAAGGCGCGATAACCTCCGAAGAGATCTAAGGCCGAGCTTCTCTTCCAATTTGCGTCGTGCTCCTCTTGATTTTCCCTACAAATTGGCCGGACCGGACCTACATGTTTTATGCCGACTCCGAACGGCATCTGCAAGGCAGATGAGTTTTCACTGAGAGCTTCTCATGGCAGAAATACACCCGGAGCGCTTGCCAAACACTGCCGAGGGGCGACCCCGCTTAGAAAAATTTTCTTCTAATTTAAAAACCTTATTTCTAAAATTTTGATGTTGCTTTGACCGGGGTGCGAACCCAGGGCATACGGTGTGGTAGGCGGAGCACGCTACCATCACACCACGGTGGCCGCCATTGCGGCTGCATGCTCACCAAAATTTAGATCCTGATCGAACGTCACACCCAAGATTTTGGGGTGTAGGACAGTCGGTAGCGTAGTGCCATCGACGTGGATGTTCAAAATGGTCGACATTTGGGACGTCCATGTTGTAAATAGGGTCGCGGAAGATTTAGTCGGTGATGATGCCAGGTTTCGCGAGGCGAAAAAACTGGAGAAATCAGGGAGGTAGCCGTTTATTTTATTGCATAGCTCATCGATTTTTGGGCCTGGGCCTGTGGCCATTATTGTGCAGTCATCGGCGTAGGAAACAATTGTGACTCCTTCCGGTGGTGAAGGTAGCTTAGATATGTAGAAATTAAACAAAAGGTGGGATAGGACACCACACTGTGGCACCCCTTGTTTAATTCTCCTTGGTTTTGATGTTTCATTTGTAAATTGAACCGATGCCTGCCGACCACCCAGATAATTTGCGGCCCACCTTTTAAGATATGGGGAAGGGTAGACCCTTCCAGGTCTTGCAGTAACGAGCCATGGTTGACCGCATCAAAAGCTTTTGATAGGTCTAGCACTACGAGTATTTTTCTATGGTGGGGGTGTTGATTTAAACCGCAATTTATCTTGGTGCTAATGCTATTTAGCGCGGTGGTAGTGTTATGGAGTTTTCTGAAGCCATGCTGATGAGAGGCTAGCTGTAAATTTGCTTGAAAATAACTAAGCAAAATGGCTTCAAGCGTCTTTGCTACTGGCGATAGGAGAGATATCGGACGATACGACTCTCCTATGTTAGCTGGTTTCCCAGGCTTTAGTAGCGGAACCACCTTGGCCATTTTCCATTTCTCGGGTATGACAAAGGTGGAAAGAGACAGGTTAAAGACATGCGCTCAATATTTGAAACCCTCTTTCCCTAGGCTTTTAAGCATCTGCATGGCTATGCCGTCTGGGCCCACTGGTTTGGATGGTTTAGCGCGACCAATGGCGTCCTCAACCTCTTTAGCGGTGATGGTGATTGGTGACGCGCTGAATTTGTGTTTATGTGCGTGTCTATTGGCTCTCCGTCTATCTTTGTCAACCGTAGGATGCATTATATATTGTTGGCAGAAAGCGCTCGCGCATTTTTTCACATCCGACAGCACTTTGTCGCCAAAGGTGATGGAAACTTTGTCTTTGTGCTTAGTCGGATTCGATAGGGACTTTACGGTGGACCAAAGTTTACCCACACCAGTAGAGAGGTTACAACCTCTTAGGTGCTCCTCCCATTTCGCCCGCTTGTGTTCGTCCACAAGCAATCTGATGCGTTGGTTTATATCCCTTATTTGGGGGTCGCCTGGATCAAGCTGTCTTATAAGGTCACGTTCTCTCGCTAAGTTTGCGGCGTCCGCCGGGAAGTGGGCCGGATTTCGGGAATTCTCCCGGCGGGAATGAAACGTGCCGAGGCGGATTCAATGACCTTACAGAAGGCACGCTCCCCTTGGCGGGCATCAGTCGGGATAGGGAGGGCAGCAAAGCGGTTGTCTGTAAAAGATTTATATTCTTCCCACTTACCTTTTTTGAAGTTTAGGAAAGTGCGTTTTTCGGTGATGATGAAGTCGGCGGTACGCTCGAGCGAAATAAGTATAGGCTGGTGGTCGGATGCCAATGCTACCATCGGCTGCCAGTTGACACAGTTTACGAGTTCTGCGCTCACGATTGAGATATCTGGCGGAATGTGACAGCTTCCTACCATACGTGTGGGGGCGTCTCCGTTTATTGTGCAGAACGTCGTTTCTTCGATTTGATCTGCCAACATCTCACCCCTACAGTCCGCCCGCAAGTTTGAGTGCCATAGATCGTGATGGGCATTGAAATCGCCTAAGATAATGCGATTGTTGCCAGTGAGTAAGGCTCTGATGTTAGGGCGGTATCCACTGGGGCAACAGATGGCAGGAGGGATGTAGATGTTGATGATTTCTAGGTTTGCATCGCCTGACCGGACAGATAGGCCTTGACGTTCTAAGACATTGTCCCTGCGGTCGATGCCAGTATCAAATATATAATATTGCACAGAGTGGTGTATGATACACGCGAGGCCGCCTCCATTTCCGCTCTTGCGGTCTTTCCTGTGGACATTATACCCAGATCAGGTCTGCAATGCAGATCTTGCTGTGAGTTTAGTCTCTTGAATCGCAGCAATGCGGATGTTGTGCCGCTTCATGAAATCGACTATCTCCGTAATCTTCCCAGTTAGTCCATTACAGTTTAACTGCAGAATTCTGAAGTGCATAAGGGGAGATGCCGCCACTCTGGGGGTAAGTGACGGGTGACTACGCCTGGGTTGTGGAAGGCCAGGACGCAATTGCTGTTGTGGCCCTGGGACTGGGCGTCCTTGGGTAAGCATTGGGGTACCCGGATGATTTGGGTTTGCGACCTGGCAACATGGCGCGATGAAACCCGTCGGGGGGTTGCCGTCGCGAAGACCAGAACATCTAGGAAAGTGGCCCACCCAAAGCAGGAGCTGAATTGGGCGGATGTCGTAAACATATATATCCTGTGCTGGAAAACGGTGCAAACGGAGGTAGGGACTAAGTGTCTGTTTCCCTGACCTACACGATTGCTGCCGGAAAAGAGGGGGGGAGAAGACGGGGGCAAGGGCTGATGCTCAGCATTGCTACCGACTCTACTACGAAGGTAGTAGTTATGAGTGGTAGCAGCTGTTAGAGTTGTTGGCGCCGTGGGGCGCGAGCAGCAGCGGGTACTTGTTGTGGCTTGCGGAACAGCGGGGCTGCTGGAAGGTAGTGGAGGGGGCGCTTAGGCGTAGACTACGGAACGCCCTTGGGCGTGAACAGCAAGGAGCCACAAAAGATTTATAAAAGTTACGTGAACGTCGGGTTTTGGGATCAAGCCCAGAACAACCTGTCCGATGCAACCATCCCTTACACGAAACACACTGAACAGAGTATGACCGTACTAAAAAGATTCTTTTCCGGCAGATGCAGCAAAACCATTTCTCAGGACCGGGGTCAGGAGACGGACCCGGATTGGATTCGATGCCTTCCCGGAGTAAGAGAATATGGAGCAGTCCTGCTGCAAGGAGCTGCTGGGAGGATGACAATTTGTGGGAGGGACGCAATAAATTAAATGGGGTCACACTGAAATAACAGTCCTTGGTCGGGAAAAATCCCGAGTCGCTCCGGTACATAGAACCGACTGCCTTGGGAAGCGGTGGAGCGTTCCGCGAATGTATCGGTTATTCCACCAGGAGAGGTCGTTTCATAGGAGTGAGTCGTGGCCTCAAGGGGTTAATGTGTCGGTTATACCACCAAATATCGCTTGAGACTTCTTAAGCAACGGCCCTACCGCAGTAACGCGCACCAGCGAACTGGCGACGTCCGCCCGCCTGCGCCGACGGTAAACGCACTACAGCAGACCGGAACTACCAGTGGAGCGCATCTCGAAGGTATCGGTTGTACCATCTGGAGAGATCGTCTCATAGGAGTGAGTCGTGGCCTCAAGTTGTGAATGTGTCGGTTATACCACCAAACACCTTTTGAGACTTCGTTCACACCCGCGTAAGCAACGGCTCTGCCACAGTAACTTGCACCCGCGAACAGGTGGCGTCCGCCCGCCTGCGCCGACGGTGACCGCGCCACCGCAGCCATACGCAAGCATACGATGTTGGCCACATCAAAGTTACGCCAACATACGACGCGGGCCACAACAACGCTACGTAAACACACTACGCTGGCCGCAACAGCACTATGCAAACATACTACGTTGGCCACAGCAGAGTCACGATAACCTACGACGCTGGCCGCAACAGCGCTACGCAAGCATACTACGTTGACCGCAGCAGAGTTACGCAAATACACGACGTCAACCATACTAGAGTTACACACACGCACGCAGACGCACCGACATAAGCCGCAGCCGAGACAGTGCAGTCGCTAGCCGTACGAGAGACACGCCGACGCAGGGCGTCACAGAAACACATATACACACACCCAGGCAACGACCAGCAAGGCGTCCTAACGGGACGATCCTAACGGGACACGAGGACCGTTAGCCCACCACTAATCATAGAGCAAGCATAACGCGAAGTGAAGAACATATGCATACCTTTATTTTATTACATTATATTCATTATAGTTATAAAATATATAGAGTTAAAGAAATAAAGTGAATTATATGTGAAAACGATTTGCAAGGTGTCCCGAATTACAAATTTATTGTAAGTGAACCTTGGACACGGCGAGTATACGCAAAGCACTTATTGTAGAAGCACCGGAGCAGGAAAAAAGTTTCGTTACAGGGTATACAACCATAAGATCTTACCTTGGTATGATAATGACATCCGGTTGCACGTCAACGCCAACGAGAATTATAATACCATTCTAATTAATGGCTATACAAATCCACAATTAAGGGATGTGTGACACGTTTTCTGAGCACCAGGATTACGCGCATTACAATAAAGGTTTGAAATTGCAACCTCTTCGTCAGATGCGAACAAAACGTCCATTGGCATATGAAGTCTCAGCTACTAATCACATTTACATTAAAACCGCTTCTCCCGTTCAGCATAGCCTAAGGCTTTGAAAAATTAATCTATATGGGGGATACATGTAGAACATAAATTTAAGCGTAAGTGTGACAGCTGCACTGTAGCGCAATGTGGAAACAGTGCATATGGTATAGTTCATATGAGCCAAATCAGACAGTAAATCAAGGCGAGGCAAAGAAAGGCAAGGAAAGGAAATTAAAGTAAAGCAAATGAAAGGAAATAAAAGGTTTAAATGGAAAAAGTGAAATAAAAAGCAAGGTTTGTTAGAGCTGTGTCATCGACGAGGTATAGACGGGTTATTGATATATTATTGATGCGTTATGAATTTTCTATCGATAACAAAGGTTGTCGAAGGTCTATCGACGATTTATCGTTTTCCTATCGAAAAAAATATATGTAGGATTGCTCCCCTAAATTGCAACCCTACACGCAAATACAACAGTGCATGAGCTCCGACCTAACGAACACTGAACGAAACCGATAGGACTACGACGACGCCAACGACGACATCGAACAGTCAGTTCAAATTTAAAACTCGCATCGCAAACTTCTAAAAAATTATTACTTAAACTAATTGCTTATTAACTACATATTTAAAATAAGTATACTATAAAAACAAAACCAAACTTAAATTGTACTGTGAACAAACAAAAAAATGAAATAAGAGTGTATAAATAAATGTTCAAATAATCCAAAACCTACGGCTTCATTATTTCTGAACCCACATATATTAAAAAGTTATCCATGTATTTTTTAATCAGTTATAAAATACGATACGAAGCGATACATGTGTACACAGATGGTTTCAAAGTAGTGGAAAGAGAAGGGTCTGCGGTATACTGTGCTGATCCGGAAAGCTGTCAGTTTTGTGTACCTGCCCTGCGCTTGCTAAGCTGAAACTCTAGCTATTAGGAGTAATATAGCTGTCAGATATAGAAGCAGCAAGTGGCATAGGTTCTAGTAGTCGTCTAGTATTAGCCAAGAGGACGGTGTTATTTTATAAGTACTGATTTTTGATAGAAGCGTGTTATCGATCTCTTATCTGAGTGTTATAACTGGTTCTCGGCGTGTTATCATTTTATTAACGACTACTCATGGGCTTATTTTTAAACAGATACCGATAAAGATTCAATATAAAATCGATGAACCACCTTTAACCCGTCGGTAACAAGCCTATAACTCGAAAACCCCCTTGCTGCAGTTGCTTGGATTGACTATGACCGAAAAATCGCGACCCTGCCTGCTTGACCTTCCAGCGTTTGACAAAGATAGCCAAAAATATTTCAAAATCGGCTAGTTAGAATCTCCGGAGTACTTATCCAGTATCGGAATTGGTCTTATTCGAAACCACATAATTGCCATACAACGGTTCTCTACATAGCTATAACTTATGCCACCGCTCTTTTATGTGATATCACAACGAACCTCCTTGTTAGCTTTCCCTGTCGGTGTGGCCACCGTTCAACCTAACCTATCCAAACTTAGCAACGAAAAGATGAAATAAACTTTCACGCTGTGAAAGTATCTTATGGTTTACGACCTGATATGCGGCGTGGAACTGTGAGAGCAGGTAAAAATGATGCAAAATATTCTTCGTTAGATTTACTTGCCTTGAATAATTTATAAAAAACTTCAGACCAGAAAGTAGTTGTGCATATTATTGGGCCACCAAAAATGTTCTAGACGATCAAGCACGCACAAAAGAAGGAGTTAATTGCATACTAGTATGTATAGGTTAGCAATGTATATTTTGGTAGCCCATAATAACTAACACACATCCACAACAACCACAGAAAATTTTAGTTATGCAATCAGAACTTAAAGGATTAAACTTAAGTACACATAAATCTGTTTTATGCTCAATATTATGAAACGAATTGGCATGACTTCATGTTCGTATGAAACGTCTATCATGAACTGCACAATTGACTATTAAATGGCAAGTAACTTAAACACCGCATCTAATATGTCCACTTAAAATAGCGTTTGAACACCATTTATACCACAATAACTAAAGTTGTGCGTTAAAATAGTTAGTAGCGCACTAGAATAGCTCCTTTTCCACACACGCACAGACTAAGCAGGCAAAAAAGCATCCGCTTCTACACCACCTGTGGTGCACTAACAGACGGATGTAGGTAAGATGAAGCTGGAGATTATTGTTGTGAATTGTGTTGAGCAGCAAAATGGTAGATAAAATACGATACCGAAGGGTACAATATTAGTACGGATTTCTGATTTCGAAAGAAACCGGAGATTATACACCTGGCTGTCGATTTTAACAATAGCTAATCGCCCCACCTTTTGATATAAGTTGTGAAGATGGATACAAATTTTATGACGGAAAATCGGAAGCTGGTTTCTGTTGGCCGAACTTTAAGGAATCGATACCAAGGTGATGCTACCCTATTATTTTTGTGGGAGAAATACATGCAATAATAATCGGGGGGCGAAAACCAGGTCTTATAAAGATGGGCTCCGGGCATCAGGGACATCACTATACAACCAAGCAGGGTGTTATAGCGGTATTATATTATTCAGAGCCCTTCTTTGTACCCAAAAAGGCACTTCACGACCGTTGGTACCAAATAAACCTGTAATCGGGTATACAACCACAAGGTCTAATCCTGGTAAGATACAAAGTCTATCTAAACCCATTTTATAGATAATGGCATCCGGTTGCGCAGCAACTCTGTCGTGAGTTCTTATACCATTCTTATTATGGGCTCCACAATTTCACAACTAAGGGCGTACGTTTTCTGAATACCTAGAAAAGACGTATTACAATTAAGGGTTGTGATTAGCACCTTTTCGTGACATTGAAACAAAACGTCCGTTCGGGTCTTCGACATAAAATCTCAGCTACTAATATTTACATATTTACACTCAATCCCCTCAATCAGCATTGCCTTATTTCAAAAAAAAAAAAAACAGTGAGAACATACCCCACTCTTCGAAATACCAATCGTTATCCACAAAATAAAGGCATCTGCTTTGTCAAACCTTAATTCATCAGTTATCTTCGCTTAATTAAGGGATGTTTCCAATCTTTTTCTGGCCTTTGGCAGAAGAATCTATGCATAGCTTAAAAATGGTAACGAGGGTGCTTAGAACATGGCGACAGAGTTTCCAAGAGCGAACTTTGTAACCAACTTTCTAGCGAAGAGACTGCACAACTCCGAGGAGAAAACTTTATCGTCAACTTCGGAAGCTGAAGAGAACGCTTTGCTCAGAGGGGAAAACTAAGCTGTGAACGTAAAACTTAATTATTAACTTAGAAAGCGGAAAATAACGCATTACTCTAAAGGGAATGCTTTATTGTCATAATCCCCAAAAGCGAATTCTCCTCGCATTTTAAGTGAAACCACAGCCCCAGTACATCTTCCAAGTATAAGGAATATATGATAGAGAATATAAAAGTATATATGATACAGTATATGCAGAACACCAAGAGGATTTTCCTGCTCCCTTTTTATAATAACAACCGTGATAGTGTCGCGCAAGTTATGCACACCGTTCGCATTGCCCCCCTTCGAGTAATGCACCACTCTGGACTGGTTACCCATGGTATTATAATCACCTTTCTCGACCGGTATATCTACGATTACCATGTTCTAAACCACTTACCCGCAGGGGGAAGATTAGGGATACCAAAAGTAACTCTGGAGAAATACTGGATTGAATGCCCAGAGCAAAGACAGACCTTTGCTTTGCACACAGTATATTAACTTTGATTGGATAACGGTTGGTTGTACAGGTATAAAGGAATCGATATAGATATAGACGTCCATATATCAAAATCATCAGGATCGAAAAAAATGTGATTGAGCCATGTCCGTCCGTCCGTCTGTCCCTTAACACGATAACTTGAGTAACTATTGAGATATCTTTACCAAATTTGGTACACGAGCTTATCTGGCCCCAGAACAGATTGGTGTTGAAAATGAGAGAAATCGGATGACAACCACGCCCACTTTTTATATATATAAAATTTTGGAAAACACAAAAAACCTGATTATTTAGTAAATAATACGTCTAGAATGTTGAATTTTGACGTGTAGACAGATATTGACTCTTCATAAAAATTTCAAAAATTTTTCTAAAATGGGCGTGGCACCGCCCACTTGTGACAAAATCAATTTTACAAATATTATTAATCATAAATCAAAAATCGTTAAACATATCATAACAAAATTCGGCAGAGAGGTTGCCCTTACTATAAGGAATGCTTTGAAGAAAAATTAAGGAGCATGCCCACTTTTATATAAAAGATTTTTAAAAGGGTCGTGGACGAATAAAATAATCTATAGCTTTGCAAAAAAGAGCTTTATATCAATGGTATTTCATTTCCCAAGTGGATTTATAACAATAAATAGAAAAAACTTCAAATTAAAAAAAAAAAAATGGGCGTGGCCCTCCCCTTTTATGACTAAGCAACTTTCTATATTTCAGGTGCCATAACTCGAAGAAAAATTAACGGATCTTAATAAAATTGGGTACACAAGTTTTCCCTATAGTAGAAAATATTTCTAGCAAAAATGGATGGAATCGGTTAAAGACCACGGGAACTTAGATATAAAACAAGTACAAAAGCTATAACTTAGCAAAAAACTGTTTTGAATCAATGATATTTCACTTATCAAGTTTTATTTTAAGAGGAAATGGGGAGACATTTTTTTAAACGGGCGGTGCCACGTGTTATGTAGAAAAGTAATTTATCCTAAATGAAATGCACAATTGAAGTTCACGCTGAGTATATAAATGTTCGGTTACACCCGAACTTAGACACCTTTACTTGTTTATTGTTACTTGATGAATAGGAGAGGTGCGCTTTGATTTGGGCGCAATACGCGCTTGGAGGAGAGCAAGAATAAGCGGAAAAAGGTTTGAAGAAGTAGCGTTGTATACTTATGATAGGAGCTAGCCCATAACATCTCGTTTGAGACAACAGCACTTTTCACAAGGCGCGCAAAGTGGCAAAGTATGACCAGACTAAATATATATCTTTCCAGTAGACGGAGCATGTCAACTTTTGTTATCTAGGGATGACAATCGGAATATAACAACTGCAATGGGATTACACCGAAATGGCAGCCCTTGGTCGGAAAAAGTATACGTATGACTACGGTATATAGAACCGGATGCTCTGGGTGCAACAATATTTTACTATTTAACAATATTTTGAATTAATGAGCAAGATCTGTTAAAAATATGTAACTGTTTGAACTGGCCGGCCACATAGACTAAACGAGTCCATATTTTAAAAATATGAGAGAGGGTGCGACTGACTGACTACACATTTGCCTCTGGGAAAATTGGTCGGAGCCTTCAAAAAATTTGGCGTCGGTCCCTTTCTTATAGAAACAATACCGACTATTATAAATGAAGAATGTGTCCAAAATAAATCCAAATGGTAATAATTTTTACCGATTGCAGGCTCAAACCGATTCCTATTTCGCTGCTGCTGATACTGAAGCACAAAAAGTTTTGCCATTCCCACTTGAAGTAGGTCACTGGCCATAACGACAAAACATTATGGTCGGCAAACATAGGTGCAGTTCAGGAACACAACATCTAAACCAAGAAGAATTAAACAAAAGGTGCCACATGGTGGTGTCCTATCCCCACTTTTGTTGAACTTCTACATATCAAAGCTACCTTCATCACCAGAAGAAGTCACTATCGTTTCCTGGGGTAAAGAAAAAAACGCTCATTACCACTTACAAAGCAATTGACCAGCTGATTGCATGATACGCGTCCCCGATATGGTCGCCAAGCCTAAAGACTACTCACTGGGAGAAATTACAGGCCTGCCAAACTACCGCCCTCAGGTCCGCCACGGGTTGTCTTCTTATGTCCCCAGAATACCACCTACACAGTGAGGCGAGAATACTCCCATTAGGGAGAGAAATGAAATTCTTACCAAACAGTTTCTGTTGAATACCCAGAAACCTGGACATCCGATTGACGAGCCTACACCGCCCAGGGGAGGAGTCATCTCCGTAAGCATTATGACGAAGTACGGCACCTGAGAACACAGTCGTATGAAGCTAAAAAGCACAAGCAGATCCTCAGTGAAATCCACAAACAGGCGTCGGATCTCTGTGCCAGGAATTTCCAGGTGAATCCTGTGCTCTAAGAACAATACCCAAAACTAGCAGAGGAGGAACGCACTCTCCCTAGGGAAAGCCGCATCACTCTAGCTCAACTTCGATCTGGGTACTGTAATAGGTTAAACTCTTACCTATCAAGAATCAACCCCCACATACGAAATATATGTCCTGCTTGTAATGTGTCCCCACATGACACCAACCATCTATTTAACTGTATTGTGGAACCAAAGTTTCTAACACCCCTCTCATTATGGTTCACCCCTGCTGAAACAGCAAGTTTCCTTGGACTACCGCTCCCTGCTGGAACAACAACAACAACAAAACATAATGCAGCCGGGTATAAAATACTACTTCGAAACTGTCATATTCCCATAGATATGCATCTATGTCAACGTAGTATTCAGTTTGCAAAAGTATACCCCCCTCCGCTCCCAACTGGCATAGTGCGCACACAATGCCACACAAAAATTAAGAATGATGAAAATACTCTCGTATAATTTCCGTTGGGTCCAATTACATTTGAACTTTTATAAGGTGGAATGCACTCACACCTTAACAACCAAACGAAATACTATGACACTGGGAACGAGATATTCAAAAGAAATATCCTTACACATACATACATACATCCAAAGAACAATACTTCAAACGGATAGAAAAGTAACTAAAGTTGTCGGTGGGTGGAAAAAGAAACGCATAAGGAAAAGTGCCATTGACCAGCGTAACGTTGCCACGTGATTGGAGTTTCAAATTCGTGTAACGTGCGCAAGCAATAAAGTAAAGAAATATGGAATAAGTAACGACAAGGGTAAAGAGAGAGCAGCTGAACAAAGGAAGGCCAGTGCGCGCCTAATAAATGTTGATATTATTTACTTATGTCGTAATGAATTCGTGAAAAGCTGCGTACCACTGAACTAGTTTCAACTTTAGGCGCATACAGAGAACGCTGCTAACGAAATGGAAGAGATAAGTGCATGACACTTGCTGAAAACCAGGCAAAATGAATAAATATAGATTACACACAGGGCATTCGTGTTCAAAGTGCATATTTGTTGGGAAGGAGATATATTGCCAAAAAAAACCAAGTAACTTGAAAAGGGAATAATAAATTTGTGCATATTCAAGTATTTGTCAAAACTGATTAATATTTCTTAAAGAGATTGAAAAACTGGGTGAATGCACATTAACAACTGAGCATGTGTGGAAAGCTTCTGATCATTAAGCACTTAAGCAACTTAAGTTCAAGCACTTAAGTTTTTAGCTTACGTCCAAAAATAATCTAGGAAGACATGAAAATTCCTTAGGTGGGGGCTACATGTAAGACGACAACTTTCGTAGGATTTCATAAGCAGCATTGTATTACTATGAGGTGCGGTTGAAAGTGAAAGTGTGTCTTGAGAGAAAAGACTTGCTATATAATTTTCTAATTCAATATTTCTCTAATAAAAGTAAATAGAAGCGTCGCATGGTAGGACATAAGTTGACGAAGAGCAAAAAAAGTTTAGAAGGCTTACAATACAAGGACCCCTAATGAGGTTGGTGTCTCTGCCCTGCTAGTTTACAAATGTCAGCATACATGCGTCATCAGGAGATGTCATGAACAGGACAAGGAGTTACGCTGTTTACTACAGTGTTTATACAAAACAGTAGGTCAAACACGGTTTAATTAGAGTTTCTGCCTAAAAAAAAGTATCGCCGTAACTCGAAAAAAGCAGGCTTTCTGAATATTTCATTTATTTGCTTCCATGACTTGGGGCCGAAGGCTTACTTACTTACTCACTTACTTAATTGGAGCTTAATCATTTAAACATTTATGGCCGTCCAACATAAGTGATTATTAATGCTAGCTCCCAAATAAGCGAAGTCTTTTATTATTTCGAAACTATGACTGCCCACATTGACGTTATTTCCAAGACAGCTGGTACCTCGTTTTGTCCTCATTCACCATCAACCCATCTTTTCCGTTTTCCTTTACATTTTGGAGTGAGCAGAACTTACGGCTCGGGTATTCAGGCCGACTGTATGAATGTCATGAGAATATGCCACAAATTTGACGCTTTAATAGAATATTGTTCCAGTACGTTTAAGTTTTGCAGCTTCCATCGATTTCTCCAGCATAATCTTAAGAAGTCAAACCATCAGCATGCCCTGCTTTGTTGTTTTCTAATCTGGTTATTGCTATTATGACTCCGTCATAATGGGGTGGGAAGACATTAATTTCATCATCATCGTATGCGTGATTTGGGTCATCATCCTTGGGCGCTATATCGCTGTCTTCATTGTCTCCATTTAGGAGAGCAGAGAAGTGTTCTCTCCATAGTCTAAGTACCCTCCGGACATCGATTACAAGGACCTTGTATCGGACTTAAAGAAATATTACTATAAGGAAAACGACTTCAATGCCCGAATAGTCAAAGAAGGTGTCTTCAGCTTAGTAGTTTAGAAAATCAGCCTACACGATGAAAAAATCATCCGCTACATTGTCGCTGATCATAACCAGAACTCTGATGTTCCAATAGAAGAAGGGAAGGCTCCCACAGTTTTAAATGAGCGCACGGTTCAATGACCAAATTTCGACACTTCTCAGATATTATTCGGGCCCGCCTTTGCTCAGCATGTTTCTACGCAAAAGAAGAGATGAATGACGATAAGTAATACCAAGTAGTGGATGTTCTACGATAATTGTGATTGTTATTTCAAACTAAAATTTACGGCAATAGTCGCAACACCCCTAAATATCTTAGTACCAAATTGTTACATAGAAGGTATGTTTACTTTCCACAAAGCTTAGCGCTGATGATTTGGCATATTTCAACCATATGAAGAAAATGAGCACAAAAAGGCGACCAGAGATATCCACCAAAAGGCGTCGGACTACCATGCCAGGTATTGCCAGGTATTGCCCGGTAAACCCCGTTCTTGAAGACAAATACCCTAAACTCGCAGTTGCGGGAAGTAACCTCGCCAGGGAGACACGCGTCACTCTAGCTCAACTACGATTATTCAAAATCAGCGCCGACATATCCAATGTATGTGCCGCTTGTAATCTGTCCCCACATGACAGCAACCATATTTTCAATTGCAATGTGGAACCAACGCCTCTAACACCCGTATCTTTCTGGTAAACCCTTTTGAAACTGCAAGTTTCCTCGCCCTACCGTTAGAAGATATTGATGACAACAACACCAACACTCATATGATCTTAAGACCTGTTAGGTGTTAATCATAATAATAGCAACAAGAATTGTCTTAAAAGTCATAAAAAGAACTTATAACTCTATCACATTATCGTCATATCGACTGCTGAGTGGCATACCACCCTACCTGGGCTGCGTTGTCGAAAACGCCCTATCTCAGAAAACGTTTGTAGAATGCCTCATTCCAGATTTTTTTTTTTCAAAAGCGCTCTATCTTAGCTCAAATTCAATATATTTTAGGATTAGCTGGGGTGTTTATGAAAAAATTTTGAAACAGGGCTTTCTTTGTTTTATTAGTGCGGATTCAGAACTAGTAGATCAACCATTGACCACATTTTCATTATTCGCCAAACCTTAGAAAAACCTCGCGAAAAATGGATTGAGACACATCATCTCTTGGTCGATTTTAAGGCCGCCTTCGCTACCACGAATTGGCCCATATGCCGGTATGTCTGAATTCCGAGAGAAAAGTTCTTCCAAAGATTTACAGATCTTTAAGCCGTAGCGGCGATGAATAACGAAGAAGATTTAATGGTGAGCTGTACGAGCTTTACGCATACATCAACATGCTCTGGATAAGAAATAACTTATATCGGAAACAGCTTATGAAAGCAAAGGAAGTGGGCGGTCGCCACTACGCTGGAAGGACCAGGTGGAAGTCGGTTTAACTTCCCTTGGTACTGCCAATTTGTGCCAAATAGCCTAAGGAAAAAGCGACTGACGCGACTTGTTGGGCGGCCAAAATCTTGTAAACGATTAACCGCCAAATATGTAAGTATGTAATTAATAGGATTAGAGTTTTCCCATTTTCATGCGGTCGGAGAATCATAAAATAGAAAACGAACCGGAAAATAGTTCCCTTTTGTAAATTTAGCACATGCTAGAAAGCTAATAGAAAAATCGGAGTTGAATTTTTTGATGTGGAAAACCACAGGTATTCCATTTGCTTTAAATAGCTCAGACAAAAAACATTAACCGCAAGTTATGCAGCCGAATTGAGCTTGCGTTAAAATATATTGTCGTGATAATATTTGAATATGCACATTTGACTTTTGTGTTAATTTAAACTTCCTCTCTAACAAAGGATATATTATCTAAAGCAAAATGTATGAATGGATACGCGTGAAATATATGTATGTACATATGCATAAGGAAAATAGGGAAAACTGCGCATAAATTGCAGGTATGCACAAACATAGATATCTGCAAATGTAAGAACTCCAAAAAGCATAAGAAAACATCCAACCATTTTCCATATCAAAAGCAACAGCAAAGGATAAACTAATGCAGCAATATAAGTGAGTGCTCAAACCGCCGAAATGAGAAACAAAGAAGCGACCAAAATAATAATAAAACGAATAAGGGATGGCAGATTCTGGAAAAATTAATATAAAATACCCAGATTTCTCCTTTTTTGCGATAACTTGTGCTTAAAACTTTTTTTAACACATTCGCAAAATTAAGTAAACCAACCGAAGAAAGTTATTGCTTGTAGTTGTTGTAGCAATGCTTCACCTGATCGAATAGTTTCGACCACTAACTAATTGTTATCAATTTGCAGTTTCAACAGTGTTGGACCAAAAAAATAAAGATGTTTGAGGCGTTGCAACTCGCGTTGGTTCCACATTGAACGTGAAAAGATGGTTGGTGTCTTGTGGTGACACATTATAAGCGGGAATCTCGGGGTTCATTCTGGATAGGTAACCTATTATCCAGATCGAAGTTGGATAGAGTGGCGCGTGTCTCTCTAATAAGATTGCTTTCCTCAACTGCGAGTTTAGGGTATTTGTCTTTAAGAACGGGGCTCATCGGGCAATCACTGGCATAGCTGTCGGAATCATTTTTATGGGGGCCCCTTTTTCATTCGGCTTAATTCTTAAGCGCCGAACTTCTTCATAGTGCTTACAGAGATGACTTCTTAAGTTATTGGGAGGCAGTGCCTATTCAATCAGATGTCTGCTGGGATGCCCACTTTCTGGATTTTCAGCAGAAACTATTTGCATAGCATTTCGTTTCTTTCCTTTTGGCTTCTCACGGTGCCGGTTCTATATGCTGGTGCCAGTTTGTTGGACGTTTGTCATTTCGGAGTAACTCATATCATTTGTTTCGTCCCTCACATTTGTCATCTCAATTGTCATCCTCTCATGAGATCCTTGCATCGGGACTACTCCACATACCCCTGCTCCGGAAAGGTGTTGGATCCTAGAGTCCTTTGATCAGCACCTTAGCAGTATTTTTCCTTTTACCTAGGCTCAGACAGCACCGTGCTGTCAAGCCGCATACCAAATAACAGCGGCTACTCCAGCGCCCAAACAGCACATGCGACCCAGACTTATACCTAGAACCTAAGCCCAATCATCCGTCTCGTAGCCTAGAGTTCCATTTCAGAATACTCCCAATAAAGGAGAGATATGAAAGTTTTCGGTTCGTCTAGTCCTGTAATTTTGTTCCAAATCGAACGCAAGCGATCTCACTTTCCTTTTTTCGACTTCCATTGTTTTAGGCCTTAATTCCGTAGGTATTATTTAACTGCCCCACAATAACGGACAACGTTTTAATCGTCCAAACTAAATTTTGAGAACCGTGGTTTATCAGGATTTGTATGAAGAACACCCAATCCTAAAAATCGGTTGACGAAAGCCCCATTTCAGAGTTGAAACGACCCATATCAATATATAAATATTAGAGCGGGTCAAATTTTTTGCACATCAGGAGAATAGCAAAATCGTAATGTACAAATGATTCTAAGAAAACTTTCTGAAGACGCCATTGCTCTAAGTACGATTTCGAGGTACCCACTTTTGCAAAATAAATATTTTGCATTTGAATGTAGGGTTTGGCCAAAAAATCTTCATAGCTTCTGATAAAATTATAGGAAAAATATCATATTGGGCGTACTTTAAAGGTATTTTCCGTACATTTCAGAATCTGTATTAATATCTATAGTGATTTTAATTTAGTAGAGAATTTTAGTAGAGATACCAGTCTTAAATTATGGGAAATTAGCCTAAAATGAACTTTAAACTACTATATTATCAATTTTAACAAATTTCTTATGGAAACATTTTTTTTTCTTTACAGCTAAAATAAGTTCAGAACATTCCCAGCAACTTTCGTTCAGACAGTTTTTCTTTATTCGATTCCTTTTTAGTACAAAAAAAAATGTTCAAAAAAAACTTATATTTTCAAGTAATACGCAAAAATCGGACTAGAGCTGTGGTGTCTTCAGCAATTTTTCTTAGAATCATCTTTTTTACGTTTTTGCTATACTGTTGATGGGAAAAAATCCATACATATATTTTGAACCGATCTAATAAATATATATATAAATGAATTCCTGTGCGTTATCGGCTTGATTGATTTCGATAATTTTGTGTTTTTTTTTTGTTTCCACCCATGCGGTTCAAGGCTGGTTTAAAAAGAAACGTACATACTTAAAAATATTTTTTAAATAAAAATTATTAATTTTAAGTGCAAATAAGCGATGGAAAAAACAAGAAGAAAAAATTTAGGATAAAGGAGAATAGAACTGTGATTGGGAATGGAAGAGAGAGTGTGAGTGGTAGTAAAAGTGAAAATTATTTGAAGTAGATATGCAGTATTTGTTATAGAGATTTCATATATATATGTCAGAGGATATCGAGGTAGAAGGAGTAAAATTGGGAGTATGAATGAGAGTGGTATTGTGAGTAGGTGTGATAGTCAGAATACTTTATCTTCGCAACTATTTTAAGCAAGTGTACAATATTTGGTATAGAGATTTCATATATGTATGAGAAAACCGAGGTAAGATAGGTAGATTGAGTGGGAGTGGGAATGGAAGTGGTATGGGAAACTGTGTTACCTTTGCAAAAAAGCAATGTTGTTTAGGCAAGTAAAACCTTGTGTGGCGCAACTGGGTATAATAAATAAAATAAAAACAGCACGACAACCTTAAAGCGTTTCAGGAACAAAAAATCATAAAATTCTAGTTAACGCTGTTTATAGGGGGAGAGAGATATAGCACACCCCTTTAGTCATGCAGACAACGCCGACATACAAAAAAACAGTCCGGTTCTTATGAGGGTGGTGAAATATATTTGCGACCTTTGTTTTTAAAAATAAGAAGACACGAAAAAGGATTATTAGTAAGCATAGAAGAAACAAGTAAGGAAGGTTAATTTCGGGTGTAACCGAACATTACATACTCAGTTGATAGCTATGGTGACAACATACGGGGAAATAACCATGTAGGAAAATGAACCGAGGGAAACCCTGGAATGTGTTTGTATGACATGTGTATCAAATGAAAGGCATTAAAGAGTATTTTTTGAGGGAGTGGGCCATAGTTATGTAGGTGGACGCCATTTAGGGATATAGCCATAAAGGAGGATCAGGGTTGACTCTAGAATGCGTTTGTACGATATGGGTATCAAATGAAAGGTGTTAATGAGTATTTTAAAAGGGAGTGGGCCTTAGTTCCATAGGTGGACGCCGTTTCGAGATATCGCCATAAAAGTGGACCAGGGGTGACCCTAGAATTTGTTTGTATAATATGGGTATCAAAAGAAAGGTGTTAATGAGTATTTTAAAAGGGAGTGGGCCTTAGTTCCATAGGTGGACGCCATTTCGAGATATCGCCACAAAGGTGGACCAGGGGCGACCCTAGAATTTGTTTGTACAATATGGGCATCAAACGAATGGTGTTAATGAGTTTTTTAAAAGGGAGTGGACCTTAGTTCTATAGGTGGATGCCGTTTCGAAATATCGCCATAAAGGTGGACCAGGGGTGACTCTAGAATGTGTTTGTACGATATGGGTATCAAATTAAAGGTATTAATGTGGGTTTTAAAAGGGAGTGTTGGTTGTTGTATAGGTGGTCGCCTTTTCGAGATATTGCCATAAAGGTGGACCAGGGGTGACTCTAGAATGCGTTTGTACGATATGGGTATCAAATGAAAGGTGTTAATGAGTATTTTAAAAGGGAGTGGGCCTTAGTTCCATAGGTGGACGCCGTTTCGAGATATCGCCATAAAAGTGGACCAGGGGTGACCCTAGACCTTGTTTGTACGATATCGGTATCAAATGAAAGGTGTTAATGAGTATTTTAAAAGGGCGTGGGGCTTAGTTATATAGGTGGACGCCTTTTCGAGATATCGCCATAAAGGTGGACCAGGGGTGACTCTAGAATGAGTTTGTATGATATGGGTATCAAAATAGAGGTATTAATGAGAGTTTTAAAAGGGAGTGGTTGTAGTTGTATATGTGAATGCTTTTTCCAGAAATCGACCAAATGTGGACCAGGGTGACCCAGAACAACATCTGTTGGATACCGCTAATTTATTTATATATGTAATACCTGCCAAGATTTTAAGGGTTTTTTATTTCGCCCTGCAGAACTTTTCATTTTCTTCTACTTAATATGGTAGGTGTCACAACCATTTTATAAAGTTTTTTCTAAAGTTATATTTAGCGTCAATAAAACAATCCAATTACCATGTTTCATCCCTTTTTTCGTATTTGGTATAGAATTATGGCATTTTTTTCATTTTTCGTAATTTTCGATATCGAAAAAGTGGGCGTGGTCATAGTCGGATTTCGTTAATTTTTCATACCAAGATAAAGTGAGTTCAAGTAAGCACGCGAACTAAGTTCATTAAAGATATGTCGATATTTGCTCAAGTTATCGTGTTAAGGGCCATGCGGAAGGACAGACGAACGACTGTGTATAAAAACTGGGCGTGGCATCAACCGATTTCGTCCATTTTCACAGAAAACAGTTATCGTCGTAAAATCTATGCCCCTCCAAATTTCCAAAGGATTGGTTAATTTTTGTTCGACTTATGGCGTTAAAAGTATCCTAGACAAATTAAATGAAAAAGGGCGGAGCCACGCCCATTTTGAAACTTTCTTTTATTATTGTATTTTGTTGCAGCATATCATTACTGGAGTTGAATGTTGACATAATTTACTTATATACTGTAAAGATATTAAATTTTTTGTAAAAATTTTACTTTAAAAAAAAATTTTTTTTTTAAAGTGGGCGTAGTCCTTCTCCGATTTTGCTAATTTTTATTAAGCGTACATATAGTAATAGGAGTAACGTTCTTGCCAAATTTCATCATGATATCTTCAACGACTGCCAAATTACAGCTTGCAAAAGTTTTAAATTACCTTCTTTTAAAAGTGGGCGGTGCCACGCCCATTGTACAAAATTTTACTAATTTTCTATTCTGCGTCATAAGTTCAACTCATCTACCAAGTTTTGTCGCTTTATCGGTCTTTTGTAATGAATTATCGCACTTTTTCGGTTTTTCGAAATTTTCGATATCGAAAAAGTGGGCGTGGTTATAGTCCGATATCGTTAATTTTAAATAGCAATCTGAGATGAGTTCTCAGGAACCTACATACCAAATTTCATCAAGATACCTCAAAATTTACTCAAGTTATCGTGTTAACGGACGGACGGACGGACATGGCTCAATCAAATTTTTTTTCGATCCTGATTATTTTGATATATGGAAGTCTATATCTATCTCGATTCCTTTATATATGTACAACCAACCGTTATCCAATCAAACTTAATATACTCTGTGAGCTCTGCTCAACTGAGTATAAAAACATAATAACAATATTATTCAAACTCTCACTTACGGCCCTATGCTACGCGTAACCGGTAAAATTGTTATCGGCAAACAAAATTACCGGCGGCCACCGTGGTGTGATGGTAGCGTGCTCCTCCTACCACACCGTATGCCCTGGGTTCGCACCCCAGGTTAAGCAACATCAAAATTTTAGAAATAAGGTTTTGCAATTAGAAAAAAAATTTTCTAAGCGGGGTCGCCCCTCGGCAGTGTATGGCAAGCGCTCCGGGTTTATTTCTGACATGAAAAGCTCTCAGTAAAAACTGATCTGCCTTGCAGATGCCGGTCGGAGTCGGCATAAAACATGTAGGTCCCGTCCGGCCAATTTGTAGGGAAAATCAAGAGGAGCGCGACAAAAATTGGAAGAGAAGCTCGGCCTTAGATCTCTTCGGAGATAATCGCGCCTTACATTTATTTATTTAAACAAAATTACCAAAAGTCGTAACCCCCAAATGTAACCGCAATTCTGAGCAGATGGTAACGCTGTCATGACGAAGAAACTCACCAGTGTGTATGGTGCAATTGAAAAACATATGTTTTTGCAATCAAAAGAAGAAAAAAGGAAAATGGAAATCAAGAAGTAAGTAAATATTGGTAAATATTTTGTTAAATTCATTATTAATTGTTTATTTTAATTATAGAAAATATGCACGCACCACCCCGTCCCAGTTGGGACTATATGTGGCGTATTGTAGGGATCATCCCGAGCTCGTGCAGGGTAAAAACTGCCCACATCGCCAAATCATATTCAAAGGATGTGGAAGGAGCTCACATGTAAATTGAATGCGATGGTGGGGCCATCAAGAACATGTGATACCTGGCGAGAAGTAAGCAAATTGATTTTTATATAATTAAGAGTTTTGTGTTGTTTTGTGTGTCTAAAATTTACTCCAGCTACAGCGTGATTGTGCGTTCAAACACGTAGCCGGAGTAATGCAATTTGCAGGATTTCTGTGTCAGGTACACATTTTAATTTCCAATAACATAGAACAGCGCACCTGTGTAATTAAATACTAAAATTCATATTTATAAGTTATTAGTTGTTGAAATTTGTACTTGGCATAGCAAAGCATGTATGAACGCCACAAACACCAGAATAATACCATACATAACTACATACTACTATATTATTATTGGAAAGAGGGTAAGAACTGATTGTTTGTCTTTATTTATAATTTCAGAGTTTGCAAAACTGGCGAAAACAGTTGCGTTCCCGCGCCCGAAAATTTTCTGCCGAGAGGAGAAAGAGAGGTGGTGGACAAAATCCTGTGACAGAGCTGACTGACTTCGAGCAGCAAGCGTTAGATGTGTTTGGGATTGCTGCTGTGGAGGGCCACTCAACCACAAGGCTCGGCTTCCAGGTAAATATATTTGTAATAAACTTGTGTAATACAATAATAACCGCTGGTAGTATATGTGTGTAATTATTATGCCTATGAACATATATGCATTTTTTGCATTTTTATTTAAGAATCGAAATCTTTTCATAAACTTAAAATATACTACCGATATTGTAGTATTACATTTTTATATTGTAAAAAAATGTTTGACGATAATACTTATTTTTTATTAATAGAACGCCAACAATGCCGAGAATGTTCGTCCAACGCCAGAGGAATTACCACTGGAAATTCCACCACCTGCTTTTGCGGAAGCTCCGAACGAGTTTGCCTCGTTTTGCTTAGTGGTAAGTGAATCGCCCAGTCGAACTTCCTCACGTCCTGTTACTCCAATCCTGTGCCACGTAATCCTGCTGCGAGCAATTCTGCGGCGCCGAATGCTGATACGCCCAGACAAGTTTTGTTGCCAACGTCACGCAACAGCAGAAGGGGCACTAGGGATGAAATTTTGGAATTGGTGCAACAGGACATGAGGAACAGACGTCATGAACAGTCAAGACTGGCTGAGTCCCTAGGCAATTTGGGAAATGGGTCGATGTCATTGGCTGCGGCATTTCAGGAGATGGTGGCATTGCAAAGACAACACCGGGACTAAGCTCGTATGATATCAGCAAGTATGCTTTAAGTTTAAGAACATTTAATTCCTTTTTTTAAGTATTAAGTAATATAAGAAATTAAAAAGAAGACTGAATTAATTTTATTTGTTTTATATTATTGAATTTTTATTTCATTTAAAACGAATTTCTTTTAATTTTAAATGTATCAATATAGTACAATAATTTTTGCTTTTAAATAACCAATATGAAATGTGATAAAATTATTGAGAAACTTAAAAACAAACTATTCTGTACTTTTTGCTGTTTTATTTACTTTATAAACAAATGTATATTAATTTTTAGGTAAGCAATATGGAATGTGATAAAATTCATTACTATGAAACAAAATTATCAAAGAAGATACTCAGTACTACTTTTTAGTTATTGACTTATTTAGAAATATAAACCCACAAATAAGAAACCTGCAAGTCAATCATATAATTAATAAAGAGTTTTGAAAATTTTAAATTTTGTCTAAATTTTTATTCATTCTTCAGTATTTGTTTGTGTTTTGTTTACATATATTATTTTATTATCATATTCGAGGCACAGTCATATATATGGTTGATTAACTGCTGGCGAATCCTTTCGCCTTGGCGGTGAAGATGGGTGTTCATGGCATTTTCTGGTGAAGTCTTTTCCTCGTCTGGCTCCACTTCTTCAATTTCCACTTCGTCACTCGGAAAATTTTTTCTTACAACATTATGAAGGCGTTTACAATTATAGTTACTCTTTCGGGACTTAATTTAAAGTCCGATGTTGTGCCAAGCATCGAAAACGTGACTTAACCACTCCAAATCCTCTTTCAATACCATTCCTTGCCTTACAATGTACTTTATTGAATATTTGTTCCCGAGGATTTGCGGGCAGAGCTAAGGGTGTGATAAGCCAAGGCTCTAGGGGGTAACCCTAATCACGTAGTAGTAAGCTTCCTCTCTGCCCGCTCATAAACGCACGCACGTTTGATATTGTCCATATAGTCGTGGCATGACCCAGGAAAAGTTGCATCAATTGCTAGAAACTTTAAGTTGTCGTCGCAAACAACTTCAACATTGACGCTGTAGTATCCTTTGCGATTCATGTAGAGGCTACACGGTCTGGCCTGAAAAGTTCTTGGTGGACAAATGAGCGCCACATGTGTGCAATCGATTGCACCGGTAATACCCTTCAAACCAAACTTTGCGTAGAACCTAAACAAGTAGAAGCAAAAAATAATATCCGACGTACTATCTGTAAGTTTCCACGTTCAACGTTACCTTGCTTTTATAGTCAACTGCTCCTCGTTTGTGGTAGGAAAACTTACTTCAGATGCTTTTTCTTTCACAATTAAATTTGTAATGTATTTGATAGCTCGTGATGCAGAAGATTGGCTGAGCGCAGCATGTATATTATTAGCAACACATTTTTGATACGATCCATGTGCTAAAAATGGAGACAACAAAGAAATCGTACTCCAAAGGGCAGAGCAGTAGGTTGGTCATCCTTTGGCCACAACTCTTCTATAAGTATTTTACAGGCTTCTTTCGGTAAACGAAAATGCTCTTTGAAGGTACTACAAGGAAGGTTCAAAGGGTCACTACTGTTCCGAAGAATCTTTAAGTTATGTCTCCGTTCCAAAATTTCATCATATTCTTCATCTTCAACAAGCAGCAATAATAATAAATTGGGCATTGAAATATTTTGGCTAATTTTTACTTTTCCTTGTATTTGTTTATTGTATTTATTTATTTGTTTTTAAAATGCTCGATTTAATTTTCACTTTCGCTTTATTTATTTTTCAGAGTAAACATCAGCTGTTTTATGTGTACGTCGATGTTACCACCTATTTTAGTGGTTACGGTGTTATCCGGCAACTTTTGCCTTCAGAATACCAAAAAGGTGTAAAAGTTGCCAGAAGATTTCGTAACCGGTAAAAAATTAAGTTGTTACCACTGTAGAATAGGGCCGTTAACATACATATAATCACTAGGGCGGGCCAAAAAATATTTGTAGTGGTGCTAAGGATTAGAGCTGTGTTTATTTGTTTGTGTTTTGTATGTTTTATAAAAACACGAAAATTTCCAATACCATTTGTATGAAAAATCGAAAGTCGCATTGAGGAATCGCTAAACATTAACATAAAAATCTGAAATATTTACAGGCGACCTTGTTGGATGTCTAGAACAATATTTTACTATACCAAAAGGAAAAAAATTGTGTGGCCCACCCTTGTGTGCGGCCACAATAGAGCCGGAGGGTTGGCGCAAGGGTGTAGAAATGGTCAAACACACTATGCATGTATACATGTACCGATGGTACCAAACTAAAAGGAAGGGGACGGGTCTGCTATTTACTATGTCAATGCAGAAATAAGTAAATCCTACGGGCCACAAGATAAATGCAGTGTCTTTCAGACCGAAATTGTAGCCGTGAAGAAAGCAGCAGAAATGCTGTAGGAATCAATCTTAAACTGCAGTCGCGTCAATATATGTATTGATAGTCAGGCGGCGATGAAGGCAATAATCTCACACAGTACTTTATCAAGAAGTGTCCTGGAATGCAAGGAAGCATTAGAGAGACTTCGCTCCGGCCAGACCATACATCTGTACTGGGTTTCCGACCATAAAGGGATAGAAGGTAACAAAAAGGCCGATGCCTTGGCAGCATTTGATAAGTCGACTATAGATGTTCTAATCCGTTTTGGGGAAAAGACGACATGAGTTACATATGATGCATCAAGCAGGAGTGGCGTGAAGAGAAGCAAAGGGATACAAAATTTCTAAGATCATGTGCAAGTCCCATGATGTTAGTGGGAGCTGCAGGAAGGTCAAAGCTCCCACTACTAGGAGCAGCAGAGTTGCCAGCTCTGTAGTTGTCTATTAAGCTAGGTCCTGGAAAATATTAAGTATTTCCGAAGAGGACAGCTAGTTTATGTATAACATTAGTCCTGGTACCTAGTTTGAGTTTTTAATGTTTGATCGTCAAACGAATTCTGGTAAGACTATAGACACAATAAGTCTATATGGGGTCCTTACTGACCGGCCAATTCAACTTAACCCAGCCTACTCTAGTGCTCACACATTTCTGTGTATATATTTACATACGCAAAATGTGAAGTACTTTATTTTTTCTTTCCTTGTTTCTATTTTTCCATAAAACACGTACAACAACGAAAAATGCTTTTGGCAATTTCAACAACTACGATCTCTCTTAAATTTAACTTTTCACTTATGCATGTGTTTTTTTTGTTCCCTAAAGTACGGAAAAGGAAAATATTACATTATAAGTGCATATGTTAAAATTTACGCAAATCTGTTTGTACATTAAATATTTAAGTAAAGTGATGATAGAGTATCGCACAGGATATAGCAAGCGAATCTTCTAAACAACGGTAGCTCTAACAGTTTGGCCTACGAGGGAAACCATTACAAAAACCTATATAAGGGCATAAGCAAAGGGTTCGCGTTATCAAAAATATTTTAAGTTGTGAGACAAATTCTCTTGAATGGGATTGGTCTGAAGCTGTTTAGTCAGGTTTTAATTACGTCGAACGATTTTCACCTCAAAAAAAAATTACGTAAATCTGATATCAAATGAAGGAATTGATTTAGGGATATGCAAAGGGATATTTAATATTTTTTTTATTTATTTATATGTATTTTGTTGTATTGAATTTAATCATTATTTAAGGCTTTTTTTAGAAAAACTGAAGTCTCTAAGTGTGTAGTGCGTTATTTTATAGTTATTCCTGTCACTGTGGATAAGACAATTGTGATATCCAAGCATAGACGTAAAAATAACAAGCGGAAAAGTTCACTTGATTACACTGGTTTACAGCCCAAATGCACCAGAGACGCCACTATGAAATTCCTGTGTAAAATCACCCCCTTATTCCAAAAATAAAGTTTAGTTTTAATTCCATGGTAACGTTTTTGAGATTACCGTTTTTTAAAAAAAAAAAAAATTGGGTCCACTTAATCGTATATATCTCAAGAACGAACTGAACAATTCTAAAACTATTTGAAGCTTTTAAAATGTAATAAAATTTTCTATAAACTGTACATACAAGACTTTTTGCTGGGCCCTGCAGGTTCAAAGATAACGCACAATAATTACGGATTTTTTAAATTTTTTTTGTAAAAATATAAAAAAAAATGTACTTTGCGAAGAAGGATCTCGAAAACTTTTTATTTTTTTTTCAGATTTTTTTTTTCTCTTTAAGCTCTGATTTGTTACAAAAAAAAAAGCTTTCATTCAATAAAAGGGATGAACTAATATAAAAGTTATAAGCATTCAAATAAATATATGGGGTATTCCATCCCATTTCGACCAATTTTGAACCCGACTCCTTTAGAATGGGCTGAAAGTTTTTCTTCTTTTTCTAGCTTACGAAACACGTTTTTCAGAAGTTTTTCAAATTTTTTCATCCAACTCAAAAAAAATTATGAATTTAAAAAGAACACCGTTTTTGTTTTCAAAATGCTATAACTTTTTCAAAAATTGACCGTTTGGGATCTTTTTTTTTTTAATTTGTTTTTAAATGTACTTTTCGGAAAAAATTCAAAAAAATGTTTAAAGTTTTTTTTTTGTAATTTTTCAGTTTTTCGAAATTTTTGGAATTTCACCCTTTTTTTCTCATAAAAAAGTTCAATCAATTCTGCAGTCATCCCCACTAATCCCGGAGTGGGCCGAGAATTTTTTTTTTATTTAATTGAAAAAAAAAAAACTTTTAAATTTTTTTTTGATTTTTTTCCGAAAAGTACATTTAAAGACATATTGTTACGAATTTTAGCAAAACTAAGGAGTGCTGCCATCTCTAAGCCGATGTAAGCAGCGACGTGAATTCCACATCCATAGATCAATCATTATGTATCTACATAAACGAAACAATAATTGCGTCTACACATATTGTACCATGTACGTATACGAGCAGCGGAGAGCCAATGCACAAACACATGCATATATCTGAGATACTCCTATAAGCATGCAATGAGAAAAACTATAAAATTGTGCAATTGTAGTTACAACTGAGAAGTTTGAGAGCTGCTGGACTAATAGATTCTGGAAGCGCCTAGAAGATGCGAAGGTTGAAATCAAAGAGTATAAAAGGCGGTAATTGTAGAGGCGCTGGTATTCCTGTTTGATTTGAGTTGTCAATCAGTTTCGACTAAGACGCTATCTAGCGAGCAAGAGCAGTATTATTTTGATTAGTAGAGTTTCATTTGAGCTATCAATCAGTTTGGTTATTAAGCAAGCTATTCGATGCACAGTTTGAGTGTTATTGTGAAGTACTTTAATAAAGGGCCATTTTGCATTATTACATATTGGAGTTATTTATTCAACAGTTTAGTGATTCGAACTTAGCAAAAAGACAATTAAGAGGATTTGCAGGCAAATTCGTTACAATATTTAAAAAAAAACAAATGATCCCAAACGGTCAATTTTTGAAAAAGTTATAGCATTTTGAAGAAAACACCGTTTCCAACTCAAAACAAGTTTTAAATATTTTGAAAAAAACGGTGTTATTTTTTTCAAAATGCTATAACTTTTTCAAAAAATTGACCATTTGGGATCATTTTTTTTTTTTTTTTTAATATTTCTTTTAATTTTACTTTTCGGAAAAAATACAGAAAAAATTTTAAAGTTTTTTTTTTTCAATTAAATAAAAAATAAAATTCTCGGCACACTCCGGGATTAGTGGGGAGGATTGCAGAATTGATTGAAGTTTTTTATGAGAAAAAAAAAACGGGCGAAATTCGAAAAAATCTCGAAAAACTGAAAAATTACAAAAAAAAAAAAACTTTTTTTTGAATTTTTTCCGAAAAGTACATTAAAAACAAATCTAAAAAACAAATATCCCAAACGGTCAATTTTTGAAAAAGTTATAGCATTTTGAAAACAAAAACGGTGTTTTTTTAAGTAAGTAAAACTTAAGTACCCTACAAATAATAGCATATGTACATATGAATTGTGCCTTAACTCTATGATCTTATTTTATAATTGAAAAAGTTATGTGTCTTATTTTGACGCTTATTTAGATTAGGATCGGTTTCTCTTATGAGGAAACTAACAGCAGTCACCCGCCATAGCGACATCACAGAATCCTTGATACCGACTTTCAATCATTTTCATTTGCTGGTGAAACCTTTCGCCATGCTCGTCACTTTCGTCGCCAAAGATTTTGCGGAAAAAGATTTAAATCGGAGTGTAGAAAATGAATTTTTAAAGACATATTTACTCCTGAAAGAAAATAAAAAAGTATATTAGATAAATACATAAGTGCCACATTAGTATATAATTTTCTTAGGCTGGATTTATCTTTCAATTCAGAACAAATTTTTTGTTTACATTTTTCTCGTTCTTGTTTGTTCGGAATTGGACGATGAATTCAGATTTAAAAATGTTCATAACAATTTTTTGTTTATCGGGCAGGTTTTACAGTTAACTGAGAAAACGGTCTTAAATATGTTTTTTTATTTACCCATTTCCGTATAGTTTTTGATTAAGTCGTTCACTATCAGCTCGTAATTAGGACTTTTGTGTTTGTCTAAAAGAGAAGTAACGACCTTTTCAAAAGAATCCCACACTGCCTCCACTGGTGACAATAGTTCTTTGAAATGGTTATTGGACATCGTTTTCCTTATTTTCGGTCCCACAAAAATCCCTTCCTTTATTTTTGCTTCTGAAATCTCTGGAAAGATTGTCTTCAAATGATGAAAAGTTCCGCCTTCTTTGTCCAAAGCTTTGACAAAGTTTTTGATAAGGCTGAGCTTGATGTGGAGCGAAGGCAGAATTATTTTTTCCTTCTTTATAAGTGGTGAGTATTTTACGTTATCCACCCCAACTTGAAACTCGATTCGTTCTGGCCAATCCTTTATGATGTAGTGGTCTTGCCGAGCTTGGCTATCCCATTTGCATAGAAAGCAACAGTATTTTTTATATCCACTTTGTAGACCACATAGCATTCCAACAACTTTAAGATCGACACATATTTTCCAATCATGTTCTTCGTATTTGATTAATTTGAGCAATTTTTGCATTATCTCATACGCTTCCTTCGTATATACTGCATGCGCGATCGGGATAGATGGGTTTTGGTTGCCAATATGCAGTAATACGGCTTTTAAACTTAATTTATAGCCGTCTATGAACAATCGCCACTCTTTTGAATCATATGGTTCACCAAACTGTTTAAATAGACCAGCAATGGCCACATAAATCATTCCCGAGATGGTCGGGCTAGCACCTTAATGGTGCTGTGGTACCGGAGCGTACCGGACCAACGTATCCGGCAAAGGACCATCACATCGATAACACTCCCCAAAGCCTTCGGGTAGCAACCTTATCGCTACAACAACAACAACAACAACCAGCAATGCCTTTGCAGTAACAAACACTGTCCTCCTTCGTGTAGTACTTGGAAAATTGTTCGTGACGGGTTCTATAATATGCTACCTTAACATCGGATGAAACAAATTTAAATTGTTGCATAGGAGAGGCGCGTAGTTCGGCCTTTTCCTTTGACAATTCCAAATCCCATATCCAATCATTGAGTTGTGACAAAGAGTTTCTTTCGTTTTCTGTTTGAAATCCAGTACAACATGATGCCGCGTAATCAGATACTGCTGTTGACAATGAAACTGGAGCCGGAACTAAAGTTAAATTTGATTCTGGCAATGTAGCTTCCGTTGAATTTAGTTCTGGTAATGAGACTGTAGATACACTCGCATGGTTACTTTTCTTGACTTTCCAACCCCAAGTACTTTTGTAGTACAAATATAGCAGTCCGTTGAATGGCAAGATGGTTCTATCCACTTCATTGGTGTAATAAATTTCATATGTCTCCTAAATAGATAGTTTCAGAAATTAGTCAGCTATGCATTAAAAGGGAGCAAATTCCTAATTTTTACAATGCACATTTTCTTCCGGTTTCCGAAAAAATCAATTCGACTCGACATGTGGTGCACACAGTATTCGGTTTCCATGGCTTTTTGGAGCAATTCAAAAATACTTATAGTATGTAACTTTCAAAGGATTTGAAAACACGTCGCATCCTTATAACGATAAATTGACCGCAGATGAAACAGAACATATCTGAGTCATTTGTACACTCAAACACTCGCACCCTTTCATATTATATTTTGAGGTAAATGACGGGTTATAAACTGCAATTATAAACTGAACAGTATCCGGTGAGCCTTGCAGATATTATGAAGGACCAAGGGGCATGTACTATTAGTTATACTTCGATCAAGTAAAAATTCAAGCCTACCTAGAAAAAAGGTTCCCTAGTTCGACAAAAAAAACACTACCTGCCTCAAAACTATGCTCTTGCTTTAAATGTACCTGGGTTTGAGAAAACGACACTAACAGTTTTTTGTATCTAATAACCCTTCGAAAACCTACCTGCTAACTAACTGATATACGAATACTAACACATATGTACCAGTAGGGTATTTAAGTAGTAAATGGATATATTTACTTGAATGCTTATAACTTTTGTATTGGTCCATCGATTTTGTTGTGTGAAAGCTTATTTTTTTTTTTTTGTAATAAAACTGAGCTTAGAGAGAATAAAAATCTACAAAAAAATAAAAAGTTTTCGAGATCCTTCCTCGCAAAGTACAAATTTTTTTATATTTTTACAAAAATAATTGAAAAAATCCGTAACGATTGTTCGTTATCTTTGAATCTACAGTGCCTAGCAAAAAGTGTTGTATGCACAGTTTATAGCAAATTTCATTACCTTTTAAAAGCTTCACACTGTTTTGGAATTGCTGAATTAGTTCTTGGGATATATATGATTAAGTTGACTCAAGTTTTTTTTTTTTTTTTTTTTTTTTGAAAAAACAATAATTTGTTAATATATCAAAAAAGTAACCATAGAATTAAAAATAACCTTGATTTTCGGAATCAGGGGGTGACTTTACATAGGAATTTCATAATAGCGTCTCTGGTGCGGAAAAAAAATTGGAATTTGTGATCCAGTGTTATTAAAGTTATAATGGTAGTTTTATCCCGTGTCTCTTTATATCGCCTGCAAAAGTCAGCCGGCCGAAAGCGTCGCCATATTGAACATATTGTCAAAGCGGTTAAAAAAGGCATTCTTAAACCTCCTGTCAGTCAGTTTAACGGATTAAATATAACACTTGATTTGCGCACAATGACTTAGGCCAAAGGCACTTATCCAAAATATTGGCGTTTTGGCTATTGAAAATGCCATACCATGATACAAAAAATGGAGGTAGTTCCATTTAGTGTGATATTAGCCACTTGACTTTTGAGGGGACAATGACAATTTAACCAAAAAGAAGCTACCAGATTGAAACATATTTTATGCATTTTTCTGATTTTGAAGGATTTCAAGTTCGGGTGTAACCGGACATTACATACTCAGCTGAGAGCTTTGGAGATAAAATAAGGGAAAATTACCATGTCGGAAAATGAACCTAGGGTAACCCTGGAATGTGTTTGTATGACATGAGTATCATATCGAAGGTATTAAAAAGTATTTTAAAAGGAAGTGGGCCATAGTTCTATAGGTGGACGCCTTTTCGAGATATCACCATAAAGGTGGACCAAGGGTGACTCTAGCATTTGTTTTTACGATATGGGTATCAAATGAAAGGTGTTAATGAGTATTTTAAAAGGGAGTGGTCCTTAGTTCAATAGGTGGACGCCTTTTCGAGATATCGCCATAAAGGTGGACCAGGGGGACTCGACAATGTGTTTGTACGATATGGGTATCAAATTGAAGGTATGTATTAATGAGGGTTTTAAAAGGGAGTGGCCCTTAGTTATTATATGAAGGCATTTTCGAGATATCCACCAAAATATGGACCAGGGTGACCCAGAACATCATCTGTCGGGTACTGCTAATTTATTTATAAGTATATGTAATACCACGAACAGTATTCCTGCCAAGATTCCAAGGGCTGTTGATTTCGCCCTGTAGAACTTTTTCATTTTCTTCTACTTAATATGGTAGTTGTCAGACCCATTTTACAAAGTTTTTTCTAAAGTTATATTTTGCGTCAATAAACCAATCAAATTACCATCTTTCATCCCTTTTTTTTGTATTTGGTATAGAACTATGGCATTTTTTTCATTTTTCGTAATTTTCTATATCGAAAAAGTGGGCGTGGTTTATTCGGATTTCGGCCATTTTTTATACCAAGATAAAGTGAGTTCAGATAAGTACATGGACTAAGTTTAGTAAAGATATATCGATTTTTGCTCAACTTATCGTATTAACGGCCGAGCGGAAGGACAGACGGTGGACTGTGTATAAAAACTGGGCGTGGCTTCAGCCGATTTCGCCCATTTTCACAGAAAACATTTACCGTCATAGAATCTATGCCCCTATCAAATTTAAGAAGGATTGGTAAAGTTTTGTTCGACTTATGGCATTAAAAGTATTCTAGACAAACTAAATGAAAATGTTGCACCATATCATTGCTGGTGTTGAATGTTGACTTAATTTACTTATACACAGTAAAGATATTAAATTTTTTGTTAAAATTTGACTTAAAAATTTTTTTTTTTTAAAAGTGGGCGTGTTCTTCGTCCGATTTTGCTAATTTTTTTTTGGCACATATATGGTAATAGTAGTAACATTCCTGCCAAATTTCATCGTGATATCTTTAACGACTGCCAAATTACAGCTTGCAAAACTTTTAAATTACCTTCTTTTAAAAGTGGGCGGTGCCACGCCCATTGTCCAAAATCTTACTAAGTTTCTTTCTTTTCATAAGCTCAACTCACCTACCAAGTTTCATCGATTTAGCCGTCTTTGGCAATGAATTATCGCATTTTTTCGGTTTTTCGAAATTTTCGATATCGAAAAAGTGGGCGTGGTTATAGTCCGATATCGTTCTTTTTAAATAGAGATCTGAGATGAGCGCCCAGGAACCTACATACGAAATTTCATCAAGATACCTCAAAATTTACTCAAGTTATCGTGTTAACGGACAGACGGACAGACGGTCGGACGGACGGACGGACGGACATGGCTCAATCAAATTTTTTTTCGATACTGATGATTTTGATATATGGAAGTCTATATCTATCTCGATTCCTTTATACCTGTACAACCAACCGTTATCCAATCAAAGTTAATATACTGTGTGAGCTCTGCTCAACTGAGTATAAAGAGTCCACATTTTACGTCAATGCGCGGCAAAAACTTTTAGCGTGTTTTAAAAATATGGTCTAATGTGCATACGTATGATATTCGTGATATGTACTTCTACACTTTCAGGTGTTCTTATGAAGAACTTAATGGCATCAATGTGTGAGAAAAATGAAAAAGCACAAAATGAATACACGCAGGGTTTTGCTTCAGTTATCCTTTGTTTGTTGTTTTTTTGCATTATACCAAAATTACAATTGTAGTCATATTTCCTTTAGATGTATGATGTAAGTGCATTGGACTGGGCCCAACTTTATTATTTTTCTACAAAGTACACGGCCACCCTGGTTGAGGGGTTCTTGGGTTCACGATTCTGGCCAAGCAACATCAAAATTTTAGAAACAAGTTTTTTCTAATAGAAAAAAATGTTTTCCAAGCGGGGTCGCCGCTCGGCAGTGGTTGGCGAACACTCCGATTGTATTTCTGCCATGAAAAGCTCACAGTGAATACTGATCTGCGTTGCAGATACCGTTCGGATTCTGCATAAAACAAGTAGGTCCTGTCCCGCCAATTTGTGGAAAAATTAAAAGGAGCACGACACAAATTGGAAGAGAATCTTGGCCTAAAGGGTCTTCGGAGATTAGCGCGCTTTACATATACTTATTTATTTAAATATTGTTTAGGTCATCTAGAAAGTGTTTCTTATTTGTAAATTTAAGGAACTTGAACATTCAGCTTCACGAAAATGTGATGTTGCCTATTTTTGTTTTTTTTTTTTTCATATTTGGTATATTGAGGGCCAGCTAAGATATTGTGAGAGCCAGCTAAGACACTGTGCTGTTAGTAAATAATCACAACAAAAAAAAAAAGCAAGCAGATACACTTATGTACAAGGCAACGGAGAATATTTCACATACATAACCATCAGCTCGAAGTGAAAAGATATCTCACATACACACATGAAGTCATCAGCTAAGAGCAGAAGTTGTTACTCACACATACACACGCATATATCTAAATAACCAAGTATGCGATAAAACTGCTTAATATTCGTAAAAAGCCTAGACCTTAGGAAAAAAATGCGAACGACGCAACAGAGCAGATAAAAGCAGCGCAAGCTGAGGAATAACTAATCAGTTTGATTTAAACACGCTATTAGTTGTGAAGTATAATTGTGAAGTACTACTTATTTTGAAAGTGGCCTAAATAAAGACCGTTTTGCAATACTGAATATTGGAGTTATTTATTCGAAATTTCAACGATTCGAACGTTAGTAAACGGTGCATAATTATCAGGAAATCCCCAAAAATCATTACAATAGGCATACATCGAATGTGGCTTCTTTCATACATGGTTCAGCCTCCCACAAACGTGTAGCGGTTAACACGAAAGTAGCAGTTGCAAATTTTAAAAGTAAATTCTTCTTTGTTTTTATTTTCGATAATTTAAGAAACCGCCCCCATTAATTTTTTAAATAACACTATGCAAACCAATTTCAAAAATATTTTCGAAAAAAGTAAAAAATTTAAAGTATTGAATTTTTTGTTTTGAGGTTTTATGGGAACGCAGCTTTATAGTGAATCTATTTAAGTCAAATAATGTATAAGTAATAGGGCTCTTAGAACTCGCTTTGAGTATTAATTTTTTTTCAGAACATAGTTTTACATTTGCTTCCATATAAAAAACTAGGACTGGGCTGAGACTCGGAGTGGGACTGGGACTCGGAATAGGACTGGAACAAAATACATACCACCCGCTGAGACTGGCAATAAGGGATGAAGAAGAATGAGAAGAACTTGAGAGAAAAGAGGGAAGGAGAAGGAGACTCAGAAAGAGATAGAGTGAGACGAAATAGAGATAGATGAATCGAAAAAAACGGAAGGAGTGAATAAAAGGATTAAGAAAAATATAAGAGGGGGGAGGCAGAGTTAGATGGAAAACGCTTATTAAGATGTATGCAGATAGACCAAATTTTGGGCAGAACAACGTCTGCCGGGTCGGCTAGTAAAAAATATAAGAAAATATAAAACACAGTTCGAAAAAATACGGTCAAAAATCCGTACAAACTGTGAAAGAGCTATTGCACTTCGTTAGGCTTACATTGAATGGAACATAGCATTCCCAAAAATTCGAAATTGTTTTGGAAATTGGTTTACATAGATTCAGTTACAAATTTTACTGAAGTTTTTTTTGAATTATCGAAAACGAAAAAAAGATTAAAATTCTATTGGGTAAATTTAATAAAAGTTGCCACTGCTGTTTTCGAAAAGTTGTGTTCTGTTGTAAAATCAGTGTAGCTTCAATTGAGGGCATCATTATCTTTTCTCAACAACCTACCCCTAACAATGGGGGTTAAGATACTTAGCTTGGATATCATACGTGGTTGCAGGCTTTGGATCAGGGACTGGTATCAGTCTTAGACCGGCCATAGTGACGAATTGTCACACGTGATTAGTTATCACGTCCTGCACGAGGTGCCCCTGCTTCTACTGATAGTGGCGGATCTAGAGAGGACAACTCGATAAAGCCCGCACCCCTGAGTCATTTTGCCGAGCTCAGGGGAGGGAGGACCCTGTTAAGGGTCAAGATCGGTACACAACGGTAACGAACTGGATTGTTAGGGATTTTGATTTTGAATCTGATTTGGACTTCATGACTTTGGGCTGGTAGGTGCGGTATTCTGCCACCTCAGTAGGTCGGGGTGAGACCTTACAGAAATGGCTTATAAGCTAATGCTGCACCTGCCTATGTCCCGTTAAAACCGTGGCGGGCCTCAAGGTACGTTCTGGTTCCTTCGCCGTTAAGTTGGAGGTGAAGGTGCGGTTGAAAAATTTCCCGCTTTGCGTCAGGTCTGGCTCTGAACGCATTACCCATGAGGTACTGCGTCAACCCTCGCGTGGCCTCCCTGCGTAGCATAGATAACCTCGAGGCCGTTGAAGGGCGACTACACAATCGGCTCCGGATAGCGGCCTTGAGGGGGGACTTTTTAGAATGGACAAGACTAAAACGAATCCGCCAAGTGTGGGGTGCGGAAGAAGAGCGGTTTTGATGAAAATCCGTCAAATAAATTTTCAGCACACTAAGGCAGCTTCCGTGAATTTTGTGCTCTGCCTTGAAGAAGGTGGAGTGGATATAGTCCTTTTCCAGGAGCCGTGGCTGAGTAGTAACGGCAGAAAGATTTCTGGATTAAGGACTGGAAAATTCAACAGCTTGGTGCATGGGGAGGCAGGTAGGCCTAGATCCTGTGTGCTTATTAAAAAAGAGATTAAAGCTTTTATTATCTCTAATTTCAGGAATGCTGACGTCTGCATCGAGCGAGGCAGTAATGAAATGTGGGTGGTCCCAGCGTACATGCCCCATGGGTACGTAGCGGGACCACCACCTGCGATAATGGGCGAAATCACCACTGAAGCAAGGCGGAGAGGTGTTGGCGTGATCATCGGTGCCGTTGCTAATGCCCATCATAGCATCTGGGGAAGCTCGGATACCAACACTAGAGGTGAGTCTTTATTTACTTTTATTGTAGATGAGGGGCTTTGTATATGTAATAGGGGGAATGATCCGACTTGTATTACTGCGGTAAGGGAGGAGGTCCTGGACCTCACCCTGGTTAGTAGAGATCTGGAAGGTCGGATGGTCGGATATCTAGCTGGAGGGTTCTCAACGAGCACTCCTTCTCTGATCACCTATATATTTAGTTATCGCTGAACGAAGAACGTCTCGGTAAAATATCTTTTAGGAACCCTAAAAGTACTAACTGGGACTTGTGTTGTAGGAAGCTGGGAGAGCTGTTGCATGCGACGCCTATCGTTAGTTCGGACCTGTCCGAATCTGAGATAGACGTTTTGGTGGAAAACTTCAAATCGGCAAGAAATAGAGCCTTTAAACTGTCCAGTCCATTGAAAACTTACAGGGGGAAGGGCAAGCCGCCCTGGTGGTCGGATTCTCTTGACGACCTAGGAGCGTCCAGTCGGCGGCTCTTCAACAGAGCCAGGAGGAGTAAACTACCCTCGGACTGGGAGCTCTATAAGGTGAGTCTGGGGATTTATAAATATGAAATAAGGATAGCCAAGCGAGATTCATGGCGAAGCTTCTGCGAAAACGTAGAAGGCTGCAATGAATCGGCGTGATTTAGAAAAATATTCTCTAGGAATCCCGCTCCTCTGGGGTATCTGAGAGATGATGGTGGGGACTGGTCAATGAGTAGCGAGGAGTGCCTGAGGCTTTTACTGGATAATCATTTTCCCGATGTCCCAATTGCTCAGGGATCTTCGCCTGCATGGTCGGCGGGCGTTGGCCATTCAGAAGTGCCTGCCATTCCAATACGGGAAAGTCAAATAACCTGGGCTATAGGGTCGTTCAAGCCCTGTAAGTCTCCGGGCCCGGATGGAATCATCCCTGCGCAACTTCAAAATTCTTTGGGGAATTCCTGCCGCTGGTTGGCCATCATCTACACTAACTGCCTCAGGCTTAACTATGTCCCGAATTCTTGCCACACGGTTAGGGCTATTTTCATTCCGAAGGCCGGCAGAAGTTCTCATGTATCACCTAAGGATTTCAGGCCTATCACTCTCTCGTCGTTTTTTCTTAAGAAGTTTGAGCGATTGATTGACCTGTACCTACGGGAAAGCGGATTGGGGAGGGGCCATAATTAAGAGGAAGGTGTGCAGGGGCACGCCACAGGGGGTGTCCTATCTCCCCTGCTATGGGTTGTGTTAGTCAACGAGCTCCTTGTGTAGCTGGAGACCAATGGTTGTCGGGTGGTTGCGTATGCAGATGACCTCGCTATCCTAGTCAGAGGCAAATTTCTGGGCAACCTCCGCGATGTTCTGCAGGACTACTTGGATACTGTGGCTAGGTGGGCTGAATCATGTGGATTGGCGGTCAACCCGGAAAAAGCGGAATTGGTTCTTTTCACAAGGAGATATAAGATGCCCGATTTCAGAACTCGCTCGACTGGGGGGTACCATTGGTACTTTCTGATAGGGTTAAATATTTGGGGATTGGTTTGAACAAGAAACTGTCCTGGAGACCCAATGGGGAATATCGGGCCTGGAAGGCCGCCGTTGCCTTGTACTGCTGCAGGGGGGCTATCGGAAAGAGATGGGGACTCTCGCCAGGAGTAGTACACTGGCTTTATGAGATGGTGGTCAAACCGAGCTAAATGTACGCCACAAGTTTAAGTTGGCTGATCACTGCAGTGTATTCCAAGCGGAAGTTGCTGCGATTGAGGATGCGTTGGATGGAATGCTATCCAGTGCAACTACGGTTAGGGAACTTAACATCTACTCTGATAGCCAAGCGGCTATCAAGGCCTTGAGCTCAACTACAGTGCGATCGAGGGTGGTCTGGGAGTGCCTGATCTTGCATCGAATTATTTTACAATTAAGATTATCTGGGTACCGGGACATAGTGATATCCCGGGTAACTGGCAAGCGGATCTCTTAGCCCGCATCGGTACAACTGAACCGGATGAAGATGGCTGTAGGGATTTCGGAATTCCGCTAGCCACCTGTGGATTGCTCCTCCATAGCTGGGCCTCGAGTCAGCTCAGCAAACGTTGGGTGGACACCACGTCTTGAAGGGTAGCAAGATCTTTCTGGCCGAAAGTGGACGGTAGGAGGTCTCCTGAAATAATTGGGTTCACTAAGGCTCACCTATCAATGGTCATTGGGGTTTCGACAGGGCACTGTCCGATGGGTATCCATGCGGTACGTCTCAATATACTGAAAACTCCATCCTGCTGCAGCTGTATGGAGGACGAATAGATGGAATCACCAAATCACTTTATGCTTGATTTACCAGCTTTTGCCAGAACTAAACGAAAGTAATTTGGCCGCGACACACTTGGATCTCCCGAGGATTTATCCAAAGTTGAGATCGGTATCATTCAGAGCTTTATCGTTGCTACTCAACGATTCTCTGAGTAGCTAGATCTAAATCACCGTTATTTTTGGTGTATGTGGTATCACAACGGAACTTCATGTTGCCCAAGTGAGCTATCCTTATCAGGGCAGCTACCACCTAACCTAACCTAACCTAACCCCTAAAAATGCTCAAAAATGCTACATTACTTGCCCTCGCTGCCATTGACGGTGCAGAGAACAGCCCTGTCAATCAGCTGATGAATCACATTGACAATAAAACACAATATACGAAAAACAGTATTCTTAAAGGAAATTTCCTTTGAATAAAATTTGCGAAAGTTTTTGTTTATTTGGTGCGAAGAAACAGCTGATTACGTGACAGGGTTACAATTTTTATTCTTTTCAAGTCATGCAGATGGCACTGAACATTTTAAATGGCAACAAATTCACAGGGTGAAGTGAGAATCTTAAAAATGTTTGCCCCTGAAAGTGGCGACATTTTAGAATATAAAAGAAATCACCATAAGTAATTCCTGGAATTTTTATACTCAGCGTGCTTTGCACACAGTGTATATTAACTTTGATTGGATAACGGTTGGTTGTACAGGTATAAAGGAATCGAGATAGATATAGACTTCCATATATCAAAATCATCAGTATAAAAAAAAAATTTGATTGAGCCATGTCCGTGCGTCCGTCCGTCTGCCCGTCTCTCCGTTAACACGGTAATTTGAGTAAATATTGAGATATCTTCACCAAATTTGGTACACGAGCTTATCTGGACGCAGAATATATTGGTATTGAAAATAAGCGAAATCGGATGATAAACACGCCCACTTTTTATATATATAACAAAAAAACTGATTATTTAGTAAATACTACATCTAGAATCTTGAATTGACGTGTGGACTGATATTGAGACTCTTGATAAAAAATTGAAAAAAATGGGCGTTGGACCGCCCACTTGTAATAAAATCAATTTTACAAATATTATTAATCATAAATCAAAAATCGTTAAACTTATCGTAACAAAATTCGGCAGGGAGGTTGCCTTTACTATAAGGAATGCTTTGAAGATTGAAAAAAACGAAGTCGGTTAAGGATCACGCCCACTTTTATATACAAGTTTTTTAAAACTGTCGTGGACGAAAATAATGGGCTATATCTTAGCAAAAAAGAGCTTTGTATCAATAGAATTTTAAGTTCTAAATTGAATTATAACAATAAATTGGAAAACATTAAACAATTTTGAAAATGGGTGTGGCACCACCTCTTTTATGACTAAGCAATTTTCTATGCTTAGGGGGCCATAGCTCGAAGAAAAATTAACGGATCGTAATAAAATTGGGTACACATATTTTCCTTATAGCAGAAAAGATTTCTAGTAAAAACGGACGGGATCGGTTAAAGATTACGGCACCTTAGATATAAAACAAGTTTAAAAGGATCGTAGACTAGAATAATAAGCTATAACTTAGTTTTGAATCAAGGATATTTCACTTATCAAGTTTTACTGTTAGAGGAAATGGGGAGACATTTTTCTTTTAAACGGCCGGTGTCACGTGTTATGTAGAAAAGTAATTTATCTGAAATGAAATCTATAATTGAAGCTCACGCTGAGTATATAATGTTCGGTTACACCCGAATTTAGACACTTTTACTAGTTTTTTTTTTTTTTTAATTTTCGCTGTCATAAAAAAAAAAACAACAAATGTTTTGGGCCCAGCCTAATGTTCATACATTTGTTACGAAGGATGCAGTGCAATACACTTACAATACAATAAAAGTAAATTGCATTTCCAGCACCAGCGGCTGTTTTTGCCTATAAACGCAATAAGTGAGAGTGCACCAAATCACATGAGCATGACTGAAATATGTAATCTCATATAATACGTGCCCGTAGATATTCCGTCAAGTCCATATTCCTTATATTAGTCTGATTTCGTTTGAACAAAAGGCTTCCAATATCGGCGATTTGTTCTGTTCTCCTGTCATCAGATCAAACTTTAACTGCCTCCTAGAAAATTAGATGTTTGAAACTTTGAACGTATTTGTGAGGACAAAGGGACTAAAACAACTATTACAAAAATTTCCTGTCGGGGATCAAACATCGTATATTAATTTATTTAGTTTGCATAGTTTCAGATTTCTAGGGCAAAAAAGAACTGTCCTTTATCCCAGCATCTTGCTGCATGATCCATACCGAGGAAGACCTACCAAAAGAGCTCAAAAGGCGGGTGGATCAAGAAGGGTGCGGAGGTGCAGATGGGAATGCGAATCACAGCTTATGGAGAGGGGATGATATTAACGGTAGAGGTGAGTCCGTTTTTTGTTATATATTACAGAGTAGTCTACAGGTGGCTAACAAGTGTAGCGTTCCTACATATGTTGGGCCATCGTCAAATAATAGGCTTGATATTACATTGGGCTCTGAGCATATATCAGGATATGAATAGAGAGTCCTTAAAAGACTATCCTTTTCATACCATGCATATATCAGCTTCAGCATACCCCTAAATAGGGTAGAGTTTCGAGAATTGGCACGACCTAGGGAAAAGCAAACACATTCTTAACCTAGAAACTGTTTCCTTATAAAAAAGACGACGGGAATGATCAAAAAAAGGACGACACAGTAGTGAGGAGTTCCTTGAGGCGCTATTCAGCACACACTTCCAACCAGGATATGATGCTGAAGATTTATGTAACAACATCTACACTCCCAATACGAACCGAGCAGCACCAGGATTGGTGACAAATACCAAAATTGAATGTGCGATAAAAACTTTTGCCAAGTTAAAATCATCGGCTTCAGAGAGGATATTCCCTGAAATATTTTAGATGGCAGGTGGAACGATTGTAGAATGGCTAAGGGTAGCATAAACCTTAACTTTGTCCCGGAGAATGGCTCCAGTAGTATTCATACCAAAAGCATCATCTGCAACCAAAAAGACTACAGGCCTATTAGTTTGAGAGCTTATCTGCTGAAAACCCAAGAGAAATGTATAGATTTATGTAGAAAATCCAATATGAGTGAAATATTATTCTCTTCAGCACAACATGCTTACACCAGAGGCAAGCCAGTTATTTAGCGGCAGATGTCTACCAAAATTCAGCTCTCCGATAAACAGGCGCTTTGGAATGTACATGTTCGGGCACCTGGATTCTGGTTAGCCGCTGATGCGGAGAAAATCGATCTAGTATTATTTTAAAGAAAATATAAGTTCCCTTACTGGACCAAACCTAAGCTTGAAGATTTTAAATTGTCCTGGAAGCTTCATGTGGAAGAGAGAGCGAAGAAAGACCACTTGGTACTGTATGTATGACGATGATGTTAGGTTGCACATAGGGAATACTGCCGCCTCAATCCGTTTGAGCGAAATTAAAACAAAACGCGAGTTGCATATGATCCTTCAAGAAGGAAAAAGGTGTGGACAGAAGCGCGGGGCTGCAAAACAGAAAAAACGATAAAGCGCAAATAGTGCGACATTAGACTCACAAAGTTGCTTAAATATGTTAAGAGACAAGTGTTAAGGTCATGATGGACATACTAACTTGACACTGTCTTCTGACGTCACATACATATAAGTTAGGCCTCGTGAGAATCAGCTGATATAGGAAGTGCAAGTTGGAACAAGAAACTGTCAAGCACGTTATGTTTTCGTGTCTGTGCTCGCAAGATCAAGAGTCCAACTACTAGCGGCGGCAGAGTTGCCAAATCAATAGGCAGCAACTAAGCTAAGTCGTGGAAAAGGGCTAGTGTTTACCAAGAGGACCCAGCTAGTCTATAACATAAGTCCTGATGCTTAATTGCTGTTTCTCCGGTTGGTCGTCAAACAAATTCTGGTAACACTATGGACACATTCAGTCTATTTGAGGTTTTTATTGACCGGACAGCCCTGCATCACCTAGCAAAAATTTAAAAACCTCATGTCGCATTTTCTTTATGCTCTTAGTTTCAAGAATCTTGTTCTACAGGAAGTAACTCAATTAGCGGTCGCAAGATTTCACATGTTTTTGTGTTTACTATTTAAATATCTCAACCCTGTGTCATCTAGAAAACGTTTCGCTTAAGTTTGTCAACATAATAGAGCCAACATTTTCTTACAAAGTTTGAGGTCTCTGGGTTATCGGGAAGATCCTTAAAATTCGAAAACAAAATTTTCAAGCTGGTGGTTTTTTTTTTTTTTCAATTTTCAAGATCGCTTTACCAACTGGCAAAGTTAAATTGTCATCGGGTTCTGATGCGTATTAAAAAACACTCTAGCTCTCCGAGAATTTACTCAAAAATTAGTTACGAAATTCCCCAATTTTATATTGATACATGAAACTAATATTAAGTAAAATAATAAAAAGGGCAGGTGGAGGAGTTTTTTGTTTTTAAAACTAATACAAATATACCTATTCTAAGAAAAGAACCAATATTTTTTTTTTGTTATTGTATAACTGTATAAGTAGAAATATATGTATTTGTATAAGTATGTCAAGAAAAAGAAAAATTCAATTTTTCTGCCGCATATAAATGTGGAATTCTACTATGGATGATCTCGTAAGGACTCGATACATGCGAATGGTCTAAAACCTTTACTTCTTTCCCTTTATTGTTTGTTTGTTTATGAATTTGCTTTCCCAAGTGAGTTGTTTTGTGTGATATACTATATATGTACTTTTTGTGTTTCACATTTTTTTTTTTCTTTTTTCATATCAGATACATAGTACCATACAAAAGAACACGTAGAATTTGCGAATTGAATTGAAAAAAGGAAATATTCATTCTGCTATTGCATTTGGTACTTTTAAGTTTAGAAGCTATTGAACTTGTTTTATAAATGAAGTTTAAAGTGTTATGGAAAAGCATAAGCCATGTAAAGTTTGACAGTTTAACTGTTGTTGAGAATATGGAACACTCGAAATTGTATTTTAGATTGAGTAAAATAAATGTATGAACATCATTCGTAAGACGTAACATTTGGATTACTTGAATATGTGAAGTGCTGGTTCTTTATTGCTGCTAAACAATTTTTGTCTGCAAAGTGCCACAACGAAATGTATGCCATATATCTATATTTTTTTTAAAGCTATCTAATATTTGCATAAATACATAAATGTTTTTATAGAAAAACCAATTTGGGTAGAAATACAATATTGGCATGGTTGACATTTATTAAAAAAGAAGAGATTCTTGGAAGGGATATTTTCTCAACTCCTTGTGTACATATTCTAATCTTTCGACTAAATAATTTTGTTAAACTAACAGAACAAGTAAAGCTTCAAACATAGTTCTTATAACTAAGCTCTGAATAGATGACGACAAATCTCGTATTTTCATTCATCAAATGATTTTCTGCTTATTTCGCCAAAACTTTTAAAGCCACATTTAAGTCTTTGCTCTAAAATACCTCATGTATCATTAATTCTGCTTAAGTATATCAGCATTCATTTCCTCCTGTGTGCGTTTATGATTGAGTTCCTCCTTAAAAATTTGACCGATTGTGTTCGAGGAGATTTGAAGATGCCTTAGATTCATAATTTGGTCATTTTTTTGTTTATCTCTCCGGACAGTGAGCCAGGGGCCAATCGAATCTAAAAAAAATCATTTATGGTGCGATTTTCTTGAAATTGTATGCAATTGTACCTCTTTGACTAGCTTATTACTTGAGAATATTTTCATTCAGGAAAGTAGACTTGGTACCGACCTCTTCCAAAAAATATGATATATGGTGCGATTTGCTTGAAATTCGGTACAAGGGTAGCACCAAGTTTATATTTAAGATACCTTTCATTTCGAGAAGTGGACCAGAGCCGCCCTATTCTAAAAATTCGTTTATGGTGATATTTTCTTGGTTGACCATTTTTTAAACGATTTTATTTAGGTTGACTTGACAGGCTGCACGGCTGCCTGGCCAGCGCGAATTTTGTAATTAAAATTTAAGTAACTTCCCGATAATACTGTTTTCACACAGACGGCTTATTGAATAATAAAGGCAGTTTTCTACTTTAAGATGCTTATTGAGCTCAATCTTCCCTACAAAATTCGAATCTATAAGTATTTCATTAGTAGCTAATCGAATGCCTAATGAAGTCAAAAGCACAATGCAACTCTGTTGGCCGCGTTCCGCTTCTTAGTTTTTGGTGTGTTCAGTGCTTAAAAATGTCATTTGTCAAAGTAAATGTCATTGTCTGCATGGCGGAACGATACAAGGTGGCCGCATCGAACAGCTGATTATAACCTTTTTTATTTGATTTGATACATCAACTACCGGCGCAGTACGATTTTGACATTTGTCCATCGAATTTACAAGTACATGGATTTTTTTTTGTTTGTAGGTATGTCACCATGCTGCCACCTTGTATCGTTCCGCCATGATTGTCTGTCATATAGCATTGTCATTTTATTCGCTTGACATTTCATCCTTCATTACTTCTGTGTGAAAGCAAAAAATTTACGATTTCATTAGAAGGTGAAATGAGATCATTAAGTTTCTGTGTGAAAACAGTATAAGCTACAAGCTAGAAATTCAGAATATAGTTCAGAACCCGATAATGCAATAATAAGAAAAAAATTGCCGCTAGGTGGGGCAAGGATCGAGATACTCACAAAAATCGTATTTGTGGTCCGATTTCGCTCATATTTGGAACACATAATACATACAAGAATAGAAAGCGACCTATGAAAAAAAGCGCCGCTAGGTGGCCCAAGGATCGAGATATTCACAAAAATCGTATTTGTGGTCCGAATTGGCTCATATTTGGAAATCATATTTGACAAACAGAAATAGAAACCGCTTTAGTAAAAAAAATTCACGCTAGGTGTCGCAAAAATTGAGATATTCAAAAAACTCTTTCTTGTCTGTCCGATTTTGATCTTTGAACAAATCTTATATACAGTCCAGTAGAAGTGACATCAAAATACTTTGGAGCACATAATTACAAATTCAAATTTTCTTGAAATTTCTGTAAAAAATTCATTTCCCGGTAAAAGTGACGTCAAAATACTTTGGAGCACATAAGTTCAAATTTTGCTAGTGAAATTCAAAGTTCAAAGTTTGCTAGTGAAATTAAAAATGTGAGGCGTAGCATAACCTGATTAAGGTTCAGTTGGTCTTATGTATGACTATCAGTAGAAATTTGACGCGTCCAACGCTTTTATTTAATTGTCTGATCAGCGCCCTAGATTGATGAGGAGTGTGATGACTAGTACCTAGGACCTACTTAATTATTTTATATCTTTTAGTATTATTACTACTTAATGTAAGTATTGTTTTCAATAAAACCGTTTAACTTGAAATTTTTTTAAATTATTTTTTAAAAAAATCGAATTTTCTTCTCTTCTTTTCTTTCACCAAGTAATATTCTAGAAACTTTTCTTTCCGGTAACAAAACCAGGGACTAATCTATTCCAAAAAGTCTAATTTATGGTGCGATATGCTAGAAACTCGGTACAAGGAAGTGAACTAGTGGCCGACCTATTCGAAAGAGTTCTATTTATGGCGCAATTTAATTAAAATTTGGTTCGGAGATTTCTCAAGCTTATTGCTTGCGGCATTTTCTTTTCGGAAAATGGACCAGTATGGTGCGATTTCTATGAAATTTTATAGTTTGGCGGACTTTCGGTTCATCTTATATATAAAAGCAAATGCAAAATATGTCGGAAAGTTTTTAGCTCAGTAACGGAAGAACCCATTTCGAAAATCATATCTGCTTTAGTTTTGTAAAGTTTTTTAGTTCCATATGCGGACCCTTTTCTGAGATAATGATAAAAAGAATATGTGTATCAAATAGGATGTGTTAATGAGGGTTTTAACAAGCAGTTGTTAATAAGAAGAATGAGAGAGACAGGAGAGCTATACAAAAGCTATATGCGGAAAAAGGGAAATAAGAGTAAGGAGGGAAAATAGAGACGAAGAGAAAGAGATTGGTGAGAGCCCCCTACAGATAGAAAGGAGATAAACACATATAGAGGATATTTGAGGGGGAGGTATATTGTGAGTACTAACTTAAGTGGAGCTTAACCGTTTAAACGGTTATGGCCGTCCAACAAGGCACTCCAGTCGCTTCTTCTCTCTACCAACTGACGCCAATTGGTCAAACCAAGGGAGTTTAAATGGCTTTCCACCTGGTCCTTCCAGCGGAGTGGGGGCCGTCGGTATAGTGTGAGTAGAAGAAGGATAAATCGATATAGTTATATGAAGATACGGAGGAGAGACAGGGATCAAACATGGATAGGAAGCGGAAGAGACAAGAAGATCCAATTTTTTTTTTACAAAAGCTACAATGAGTAATGCCTCTATTTACTGTGAACGTAGAAACATCGCAGAGAGGAATATTATCGGGCAAGAAAACGTTTCAAATGTCTACCTATATCTTATATGTAAAAATGATTGCAATTCCAGAAGTTGCACTTGAGTTAGTTTCATGCGGTTTCTAGTGGTTTATAAAAACAAAGATATTGAAATCCGCCAGTCAAATGAAGCAAATATTCAGTATTTGGTACGGAGATTACATATGTGAAGAAATTGAGGTGAGTGTTGGTGAAATTAGGAGTGGGTATGTGAATAGGAATGGAAGTGAAAGTAAGATTGGGAGTGGGGAGCAATAGGATAATAAGAGGAATTAGACATTACAATAATGAGAAGAAAAATGGAAAGAGAATGTGATAAAGTGTGAAGAGGGGAACCGAATCTCACTTTTGAGCAGAACGAAGTCTGCTGGGTACTCCAGTATATACATATATATTTTATTCTATGTACAAAAAAATGCTGCAATATTCGAATTTTAAATTAAAGTCTCATTAGAGGATCACGTTTAAGTACAAGTTGGGAACTATCGTTTTCTTAATGCTTGTGATATGGTGATAATATGACCACAGCCTTAATATTTACTGTGTTGTTTTGTGATGTCATGTAGACTAACTCTGACTTTTTTCCAGCCATCACTATGGAAAAATAGCTATCTCATTTCAAAGAAAATAATTAAATAATAAGGCGCACTAGTTAACTTGACTTGTTTGGCACCAACCTACAGTTAACTAATAGTTAGCTTCTTTTACTGCGGATTTTTAGGAACTTAATATAGATATGAATGCAGTGACGTGAAGGAAGAAATAAAAAGAATTACGGGTGACAATCAGATGTTATTGTTTTTGTTGTAACAATAAGGGCACTCTCTGAAAGTATTGGGGAGTTTTATCGATGTTGATGGTCCTTTGTCAGTTATATATCCGATACGGTCCGGTAACAAGCACCATTAAGGTATAAGGCCGATAATCTTGGCAACGTCTTAATATGACCACATTGAACCTTCTGAGCCATACCACCTCACACTTAAGCTCCATGAGGAAATTGGGGTCGCCAGAATCTCACCTGCTAAAAAAACAGGATACACCACGAGGAGGTGAGGTAGACAATTGGGTGGGAGAAGCTATACATTGCGCTACATAATCCCTTGAATCCCGTGGCAAACAGCTACTTTGTGATTGTTAACAAAACAGATGGTGACACCAACGTGAAAAATTTTAACCGCTTCTTTGACTGCCTGTTAAACGAGATAAGCGTAACAAGTACTGCAGAAAACGTAAGTAGTTGCGTTGAGTGAAACGATAAATTGTAACGGGCTGGAGAAAAAAGCCCTTAAAAGCCAAACGCTGCTGGAAATTAAGAAAATATATCATTCTGTGTATTTTCATATTTTTTGATGAACAAAGATAGTTGAAATTAATTAACTCATATAGATTGATTGGTTGAACTGGCCGGCCCTAGAGGACCTCACATAGACTAAATGAGTCCATAGTGTTATAGACTGCATGAGACTAGTGTTAATATTGGATGGAATGACTACTACCAAAAGTAATTTCTTTTGTATTGTTGTGTTAGTTTTTTACATAAATTCGTAGTAAAAAAATATTAAGTAGGTATTCGCTTTCATTGCAACTAGCCCTAATTTTGTTTTACTTACATACTACATAAGTCATAAAGTGAGTAATATTGTCATAATAAATTTTCCTGAATGATTAGTGTACATTCCATATGAAACATATTCATATGCACTCACATACATACGAGGTGTGGCAATTGAGTTCCGAGAATATAGTTATAATTTAAAAAGCTGGTAAATACTTTTTCATTTATTATCATTTGTCTATTTAAGCGGGGGATCTTCCTTTTAGTTACAGTTCAAAGTTGAAATCGATAGTATTTTATGATTTTTTTTTGTTCCAGGTAACTTTTTTAGTTGCGTAGTGAAATGTGTGACGTTCGATTCAGAGCGACGGCAGAGACTGGATGAGTGCGGTAGTTACTAGAGATGACACTTGAATATTTGAATATAACCCTGAGACGCATAAGCAAAGTCAACAGTGGGTGGAAAAAATGGAAGGGAGCGGTCAATGAAAGCGAGGATGTCAAAGTAACATCTAAAGGCAATGTTCATTGTTTTTTGCGATATCCACGGTATTCATTGCGAATACGATGCCGCCGGTAAGACAGTCACTGAGGCTGCGAGCACGCATATTTCGTGTGAGATCCGTACTTGCCAAGAATGGCTGGATCTTGCATCACCGGCACATTCCTTCGTGCGTTTTGCAAGAGTTTTTGGCAAAAAGAGGCATCCCAACGTTGCACCACCCGCCCTATAGCCCCGTTATTGCACCCTGCGACTTTTTTATATTCCCTAAGATGAAGTCGCATCTCAAGGGAACTCATCATGGTGGCGTACAGGAGGGACCTCCTGTGTGCTAATTGGGCGAACCTCGGAGAACTAACAAGGTTGCTTCCAATCATAGGAGAAGTGTTGGAATCGTTGTGTAGAATTAGATGAAGACACTTGTGAAGTTTGAAAGTAAAATTTTATACTAATATTTTGTTTTCTTGTTTTTTATTGTCAAATTCTCGGAATTTAATTGCCACACCTCGTATGAATGTATGAGTGTTTTCAAAGTTTCCATTTCCTCATAAGCATATATATGTGTTTGTAACTGACTTTGTCTTTTGTAATTAACTTGTTTGCTCTTACAAACTTTTCAACATAGCCATTAAAATACGTTCATATGTGTAGGTGTATCTTGTACGTACATATGTTTAATATATAATCATGGGTTAGTGTGGATCAGGGGTTTACCACGTTATCCCCAAAATCAAAATCCCCAAAACAAAATCCCCAAATCAAAATCCCCAAAATCAAAATCCCCAAACTCATAATCCCCAACACAAAATCCCCTTTTTATGTGTGAAATAAATTCAAATTAGGTTTAAAATCGCCGCGACCAAAAAAGGCTAATAATTCATACCAACTTTCTGCTTATAAAAAATAACCCTGGGCTACGCCATGCCAAGTCCAGGTGTGTGGTATAACCGTGGCTACCGCCACCGTGATGTCCTTCTGCGTAGTACACGCTTCTGTTAGCTTGTTCGAATTAGAGCGACTAGCAGTTCTATATATGGATAAGTAAAAATATGTATTTCCAAAACGTGAATATATAGTTATACATACATAAATATGAATGAAAGAAGGAAGAGATATTGCTATTTTTTACACGGTCATGATGTTTATCATAGCACTGGGATTTTGTGTTTGGGGATTTCGATTTTCGGGATTTTGATTTTGGCGATTTTGATTTTGTGGATTTTGAATTTGGGGATTATGTGTTTGGGTATTTTTTTTTTCTTTGGGGATTTTGTGTTTGGGTATTTTTTTTCTTGGGATTTCGTGGCACTCCCGTGGATCAGATTAGTGGAAATCAAAGGTTCCAAATAACAGTTCCCGAAACCCCATATCAACCCAACAATTCCCGAAACCCCAATTCAAATTAAAACAGTTATTTAATGTCCATTATTTAAATAACTTTTAAATATGGTTAACGCTGGTTTCGATTTCTGGCAGAGACTGACCATTTTTCAAGCAAAAGGAATTGGTAAGTGAACGAGAAAACCCTATTACCGAAAAAAATAATAACTTTATGATTAGAAATCATTTTTTTTCAATAAAAATCGATAAGAAAGAAAAAGAATTGATATCGAGTTTAAATCGTTTTCCACCTGGAACCGCAAGTATCTATAAAAAATTTTCTTAGATGGAACATCATCTTTCATTCGCATAACGTGGCCGAGGCAGCATAAACGATGCGTTTTAAGGTACTTCGTTTTGTTCAAATTCACCATCAAAGCCATCCTTTCTGCTTCGTTTCTCAGTTTGGAACAAGCAGAACTTACGGCGCGTGTGTTCAGGCCGATGATATTAATGTCGTCAGCACGCTTTTATAGTGTAGCTAATTTACTGCCAACGTTCGTATCGCTAAACTGTTATATAAATAACTCCAATATTGAATAATGGGAAAATGGCTTTTTTAAACTACTTCACAATAACACTTATACCTTGCAACGAATAGCTTGCTTAATAACCAAACTGATTGATAGCTCAAATGAAACTGATTTCTCGCCTCCACTGTTGTCGCCCTTTTATACTGTCCGACCTCCTCGTTGCATATTTCTAGGCTTTTCTAATTCCAGAAATTATTAGTTAGTTATAACTTCTCAGCTACAACTACAGATGTATAATTTTTTACCTTCTCTTATACCCCATGCGCTTGTATGTGTGAGCGACACTTCCACAATCACAATTGCATACCTTTAGGAGCATGTGCATTGCTTCTCCACCGCTTGTGCGTTGCTTCTCCGCCGCGTGCACGCGTATGTGTAGAGATGGCAGTACCCTTATCGTTGCTAACATTCGTAACACTGCCCTCCACCTAAGTCTGATCGTCCCGATCAGACAAATCTCTCGATCTAAACGCTGCTAGCATCTCCAAATGAACCACCCTTCTACTTCGTGGTTTCCCAATTGTTTGTATGCGGTAGATGGTGTCACTGATCTTCTTCACAACTTCGTACGGGCCTTCCCAACTGCACCAAAATTTGGATGGAACACCTTTCCGCCGGTGAGGGTTGTATAACAATACCAAATCTCCCACCAAGAAACCTTTCGAATTATTGTTCTCATCGTACCTGTGTTTCATCGTACTACTCAATACCCTGGTTCGTTCCTTCACACGCTGTTGTTTGGCCAATGAACTACTTCGTAGAGCTTGCGCTGGACGGATTTGCTTTGCATAATCAGTATCGATCCGACGCTTCACAACAGTGGCTTGAAACCACCCTTGCATTCTTTCTGCGAAATTATTTCCTTCGTTTTAGTACGTCCGTTAGGGCTTTTCAATGCCAGTGTTTCTCTCACAGGTACCTTCGGTTTTGATTTGTTTGGCCCATTCGTTCCATCAACCCTTGCCCGATCTGCTGCCTTTGACTTTTGCGGTTTTTGTCGGATCACTTTCACCAGCACTCGATTACTGCTGAAACCTTCTTCAAACCTGAAGTTAAGTGGCACATCCTGATTCTCATAGCGCATAACCTTTCTTGACATATCGATCCTAATGTCATGATCAACTAAGAAGTCCACTCCCAATATGACTTCATCAACGATCTCCACCACAACGAATTTGTGTAGAACCATGACCTTCCCAATTAGGACTTCACATATCACTTCTCCCTGGACTTGGTTATACTCGCCTGTTACCGTACGCAACCTTGCTCCAGGTAACGGTTTTACTGTCCTGTTGACTAAATCAGATCGAATCAAGGAATGAGATGCGCCCATATCTACAGTCAGTACACGCTCCTTGCCATCCACATTCCCTCTGACGGTAAAACTGCTTCATTTCCTTCCAATTTCAGACACAGATATCACAGGACATTCAATAGCTGGAGCTAGCTTTCGATTTTTACATCTGGCACGCTTTTGCTCATCTCCTCCAGCTTTGCGCTTACGGCCACCCAAGTTGGAACTACGAGGACCAAGGTCGCAATGACGTGCGGGTTTCCCGCATTTGAAGCATTTGATAACTCTTTCACTCCGCTTTTGCAATCCTTTCAGCGCCTCCAATATTGCTTCTACCCACTCTGGCCTTTCTACTTCCACACGGCGTGCTTTGAAAACTGGCTTACACAGAAGCGACGCTGTTTCCTGAATCAGAGCATGTGATACCGTTTCTACGAATGTTAGTTTTGGATTCGCATATGTAGCACGCTTCATTTCCACATCTCGTATGCCATTTATGAAACTATGAATTTTTACCCTTTCAGTGTATTCCACGGGTGCGTCCGCATTTGCAAGATGAGCCAATCTTTCAATATCTGAAGCAAACTCCTGCAATGTCTCATTTGCTTTTTGGTAGCGGTTTTGCAACTCTATTTGGAATATCTGTTTTCTATGCTCGCTTCCATAACGTCGTTCTACAGCAGCCATCAATGCTTCATAACTGTTCCGTTCGTACTCTGGACTCGTCTGTAAGATTTCCGCTGAAGGTCCTTTCAATGCGACGAACAGTGCAGCAACTTTATCTTCCGCATCCCAGTTGTTCACTGCTGCGGTCTTCTCAAATTGTAGCTTGAAAACCTGGAAAGGAACAGAACCGTCAAAGGATGTTGTCTTTACCTTCGGATTGCTTGCTGAAACAGGTGGGCGATTTAGTTGTAACTGCTCCATACGACCTTTCAAATCATCGACTTCTGCCTGAAATTGAGCGATTTTTGCATCATGCGCTTCCAGTTTTGAAGATACCCTTGCTTTCTGTTCTGACAGTTGCGAAGATATGAGAGATTCTTGTGCTTTCAACTGCTCAGCCATATATGTCTTCTGTTCTTCTAACTGTGTTTCCAGCTTAGATGTTATACGTGTCTCCTGTGATTCCAGTTTGGATGCTATACTTGTCTTTTGTTCTTCCAGTTGATATGCCAATTGAGATGTTATATCTGTCTTTTGCGATTCCAGTTGAGATGACATTTGCGATGACATTTCTGAAATACGTGCCTCCTGTGCTTTCATCTTGGATGTTAAACGTGTCTCTTGCGATTCCAGTTGAGAAGCCACTGTCGATGTTTGAGCAGATATTGCAGCCAAAATCATGTTCCAGTCTGTGCTCGTAACTGTCTCTTCCATTTATGTTATTTCCTCGCCATCAAGATGAAAGTCATACTCTTCCACGTCAATTCCTTCTAATTCCATTGCCTTTCGTAGTCGTTCCTGAAGTTCTAGTTTAATGCCGGTTGTATTCAATCTACGGCTCTCCAACTCCTTCTTCAGTTGCTGGATCTTCAATTCACTTAAATATGGCATATCCAAGTTGTATTCGAAGTCTTCGGAATTTATTCAACAATTCCTCATCTGACACCAATTGTAACGAATTTACTGCAATTCCCCTTATTTGCAATTTTCTGCCAATGTTCGTATCGGACTGGAAAAATGGCCTTTATTAAAGTACTTCAGAATATTTATTTATTTATTTATTTCTTGAAATATAACTATAAATAATTATATTACATAAAAAAGGCAACTAGCAACCTGGGCTATCGGCCTGACTTATATTTAATAGATTTTATAATCAAGTATAAATTATCCTTAGAATAAAAGTAACTAATGAAATTTTTAAGTAATTTTGAACAGTGTAGAATTATACTAGATGCAAAAGTTTACATTGATATGCATAATCGTATATAAGGTTTATGTTATCTGGGTTTATGGTTTTTAGAATGTCTTTGGGATTACAATTTTTGAATACGTTGGCTCGTATTTTTTGCAAGTTTCAAGAATGTGGCTTATGGACAGTGGGCATTGTCACGTTGAACAAATTGGACTGGGTTCGCCGTGGGTGATCTTTGCGTGTTCCATCCGTATTCTGGTAAATATTTTAAATTGGTCTGCTGATGCCGATGCGGGAAATATAGCCCTTTTGCGATGTTGGTTGTAGAATTTGTAGCTGTGATCGTACTGCTGCCAATTGGAAGTAGCCAAGTCATGTATATGTGAGTTTACGTCTCGTATGATATCTGATTTTATGGGCGGATTGAAATGCGTACAAGGAGTGTTGAGGCAGTTCTTTGCTACGGTGTCGGCGTTCTCATTTCCGCGTATGCCGCGGTGTCCGGGTATCCACATAATTTTTATTTTTGAGCGGTGTCTGATCAGCATGTCTATGGAATTTATTACTAGTGGTTCTTTTCTATGCCTGCTTTGAAGAGAGACCAGCGATGGCATGCTATCTGTGCAAATTATGTATTTGCCTTTGCTGGTTGCGGCGTGGTTGATAGCGAAATTTATGACAGTTAGTTCTGCGGCAAATACTGAGTTATGCGAGAAAAGAAGACCTTTTTTTATTATTTCGCCATATTCTGTGACAACTGCAAATGACGTGGATTTCGGAGATTTTGATCCATCCGTAAATATGAGTTTCCACCCGTCTTTCTTTAATCTATTTGTGATGTCTAAGAATGCTTTTTGATAAACTACCGGGTTTGTGCTTTGTTTCGAGTAGTCAGACAATTCAGTAATAAAATTTGTTGAAGCAAGCTGCCATGTTGGAAAGGTAGTAGTTTTGGCAAGTACCGGCTTAGGTCAGGCAATCAGTTTATTTTTTGCACATAGTGTTGCCTTTGATATTGCGGAAGGTCTCTTTATAGGGCGCTTTCTTTTAAGAATATTTATCACGTCTTTGTGAAGGATTGCGTTGCTTGTGAAGTAGAGTTTCGGTATTAACCTTAGGATGTTTTGATTTAGTCGTTCATCAATTGTTGGAAGGCCAGACTCTGCTAGCAAGTTTTTATGGGTGTAGTTTGAAAAGCACGAGGGCTTCGCCGAACAGCAGCATGGTAGGGTGCAGCCAAAGGTGCTCTTGTGCCTTTAGCGCACTGTCCATAAATGGGAAAGCCGTAGTAAATAGTTCCCAATATTAAGGATTTTGTTGCGTTAATTAATACCTGGGGTGAATTTTGCTGTGTTTGGAAGTTAGATATTTTATTATATTTAATCTATAGTTGAGTTTTTTTCTTAAATCCATACATTGTTTTTTAAAGTTCATTCGCTTATCGAATGTTATGCTAGGACTTTAAGGTCCTTGACATTATTGATAACTACGTTATTATAAACAAAATCATTGTCCTGGCAGTTCTTTTTTCTATATACATATATGGAGATACTTGAATTTTTCGTAAGATATGTTAGCTCCAGAACTATTAGACCAGGACGCAATAGCGTCAAGGGTTTCGGAAAAGTTCTTTTGTGATTGCGGTAAAGAATTATTTTTTGAGAAAATCAACACATCGTCAGCATAAACAGCATGCTCTAGGTGACATTTCTGAATGATTTTGCTTATTTCGTCAAAGGCGATTATGAAAAAAATCACTGAGATAGGAGAGCCCTGTGGTATGCCGTTGTCAAGCATGCTCTGTCCGAGACTTTAAATAAAAAATAAATGTACGATTGGATAAGAAATTTTTACGGAAATTGAATATCTTTTTTCCGACTTGCCATTCTGTAAGCTGCCGAAGTACGATGTGTGCACCAATCCTGTCAAATGCTTTCTCGAAGTCTAGACTAAGTATTGCTACACGGTTCCGGTTCCCTGGCGTTTTTCCTTTGGCCGCTTGTAGGACTTCCTCGAATTCAATCATAGTAATTGCTTTTTCAATCTCATTGGCTGCAGAAGGCTTTGATGTAGGATTGTATTCCATATTGGGAAGGGCTGTTTTTTCTAAGACGAAATTGGCTGGGAAGTTTTGGTCTTTAGAGTATGTTGCCCAAACTGAAGAAAAGTGGCTAGCTATTTCACGAGATGTAGAGATAGTGCCATTTTCTGTACTTATGACACGAAAAGAATTAGGCTTATGATTAACAGTTAGAGTTTTAATATCATGCCAAATTTTTTAAGGGCTAGATTTCTTTTAGCTGCTCTTGAGCGATATCTAAACAATGCGTTAGCCTTTTTGTAGCTGAGGAGATTGGCATCGGTCCTTTGTTTTTTGTACGTTTCCCACAATTTTTGTTTTTCTGCTCTGAGAGCGGCTAATTCACTATTCCACCAGGGCACAGTAGGCCTTAGAAAACTAGGTTTGGTTTGGGGTATGCCAAGATGGGCAGAGGAGGTCATATTTTTTTTATATTTGGCGCTTCTTTGTTTATATTATCCGAAACGGGTGTTATGGATGAGAGAGATTCACAGCTTGTTTGAAATATAGCCCAGTTAGCACGTTCTGTGATGAACATGGGACTTCTTTTAATTTTTTCCACAGATGTGTTGGAATTAAATGAGGTTAGGATCGGAAAGTGATCACTACCATGTAGATTTTTTAAAATGGTCCACATACATTTTGGGGCTAAATGGGCGGAGCATAGTGTTATATCCACGTTTGAGAAAGTTTCGTGGGTTGAGAGATGAGTAGGAGTGTCGTCATTTAGAACTACAAGATTTGTGGACATAATGACGTCTTCAAAAACGTTCCCTCTAGCGTTCCCGGCAGATGAGCCCCAAAGAGGGCTCCAAGAGTTAACAGCGCCCACCAGAATGACGGGTGTGGCGATGTTATTAATAATTCCGAATAGATCTTTGTGACTAAAATTCTGATCTGGCGGTATATACATACATATCAATGTAAACTTAATTTCTAGTGCGATTGTTGATATGTTTGAGGCAATATTAATTTGCTTATGGGGAATATTCTTTTTAATCAAGATGCAGATACCTTGTTTGCTAGTTACGTTTTGTCCTAAGTTATGAAAATAAACTTCATAAGCTTTTGGGGAGTATGTTGTACTCTTTGAGGAAATGTGAGTTGCTTGTAGGCAAACCATCGAGGGATTGCGTTCTTTTAACAATATTTGAAGTTCTTGGAAATTGTTCCAATATCCCTTTATATTCCACTGTAAGATGGAATCCATAGAGTAAAAGAGATTGAGAAAAAGAAAAAAGAAATTGAAAAAAAAAATTTGTTTTTTTGTTTTGTTAGTTATTAGTTGTTAGTAGGTTTAGTTTTGTTGATGCTTTTAAACTTGGTTTAAAATTTAGGAATCATCTTCTGATACCATTGCGGTATTAGAGAAATTCCGGAAATTTTTGTTATAATGATCAAAGTTTATTTCGAAGTTTTTGTCATTGAGAGCGCTGAAGGCAAGTGAATTTGAAGATTCATTGATTTCTTGTTACAATGCGTTTTCAGTGTGATTGGTTGAGTGTGCTACGTACAAGTTTTGTGGGTTGATGTTTTGTTCATTAAGCGTATTGCTATTGAAAGAAGAGTCGTAATATAATGTAGAGTTTATATCAGGGTTGGGAAATGACATTTCATGAATTGTACTAAATCCACTCAAAAATCATACTTTTTTCGTTCAAATTGTACTGATTTACATATATTGCACTATTACTCATTTACTTTTTAGTACCAAAATAAAAATACGTGCTTAACCATCCTGTTAATGCATAATTTTTCTTCTTAGTTCGCATGGCTGGGTACACGGATACCACAAGGCAGTTCATACGTGAGAACTACTAGTGGTACCTGGGTATCCCAGCCATGAGAACAAGTAATAAAAAACTAATTTATTAAAAAAATCATCTTTATGAAATTATATTAAAAAAATTGTTTCTCCCTTTTGTACCCAACTTATTTCCATAGGATGCCACAAAATTTTGACCCGCTTCTATTTGTAGATTATGTAAAAATGGTTTTTGAATATGCAAAAGGTACCCGGGTAGCCATCTATGAACAGGACGGTTAATGTATGTATTCATTTGAAATTAATTTCTCTTTTTATTTAGAAGGAAACATTTTTTTAGTTCAATAAGAGTTTTTGAAAAACATAAATATTCTTTTCTCATACATAAAACATAAGATTATTACATAGGTATATTTTAAATATTTGCATATATGTATGTATGTTTGTTAATTAAAGGCTTTTCATCCTCGTCAACGATTAAACTTTGTTCACAACTAACTCCCTTATAAACTTGCATATTATAACAACATTGCCTCCTAGTCCTAATAAAATCCTTTGTTTTTATCAAAGAAGAAACTGATTCAACAAGTAAACGATTTATACACCTGGTTTTAATTATATTCTGTATCGAAAATATTCTTTCAACATTCGCTGAAGAATGTGAAATTGAAAAAACCCCCTGTGCAATTCTGAAAGGGAATGATTTTTAAGTGCACGCAATTCTTCGTGTTCTGACAAGGCTCGATATTCCGAATTAATTTCTTCGATTTTATCAATTTTACATGTAGGAAATAATTTAGCAACCAGTGGAACAATGCTAGTTACTTCTCCTGATAAAACAGTTTCAGGAGCAAGCTTTGTGACCCAATTCAAAATTTCATTATCGAAGTCAATTTTCGTCTGTAGGTTTTCACAAAACTCCTTGTAAAATAGTTTGACGTTTAGTTTAAAATTTTGAATATCTTGTTTTTCCAATAAATTTTTATAAATGAATAGATCTACTTCAGCGCGCAATATATACTATCATCTATTTAGAAATAGAAGTGTTATCCAAATATTCTTTTTGATTTCAGTGAAAACAGGTGGGTTTCTTACATATGTATGTAGGTACATATTATTTCAAACTAATTATTGACTGAAAAATCGTATGTGATAAAGAGAGACTGTGCTAATCAAACTACTAGTGCAAGTACACAGACGATATGATACAAAAAAGAAGGTAGTTCCACTCAAAATTTTTTGACGTATTTGGGGATTTTTGAAGTTTCATAATGTTTGTTGTTTTGCCAGAAGCGTTGCCATACCGTTACTGTTTAAGGCGAAATTGTGGTTTTTCGTGATGGAAATTTCCTTTAGGATGAAAACTCAATGGTCATCTCAGACAATAATAATGTGCTTCAGCACGATTTATGTGTATATATATCGATTGAAAATAAAGTAAAACATGCAATTTTTTTTTTTTAATAGTGGATAATGACTCATACATTGGTTAATGACTCATATATTTATGGCAGCTTGACCCGTAGACAGAAAAAAAAATACACGAAAAATCTTGGTGTTCTAGCATGACCCTATTGGCATACCCCTACAGTAAATATTTCTAAAAGCATGTTGATAAAAAGTGTACCGCCAAAGTCTGCACATCTATGTCAATGCTAAAAGGGCACAGAACGTGTATAGGCGGGGCTGCCTCAAGGTGACCCCTGGTACAACTGGCAAAAACACTCTCATAGCTAGTGGCTAACCTGCAGAGCTACAGGGTAATGTTCTCCCTAAAAATGGTTTGACAATTCTCTCCGCTTGAATTGTACAATAAATAAAAAAATAAAAAATGTGGACTTGTAGCCAATTTATCAAGAAATTGCGGTGTCGGTTTATAAAGACCTCCTTTGAGCAAGCAATTGACAAACGTGTATGTTTTGTCAAAATGTTCTGAGCAAACGTCCGGACACTTAAGAAGGCTATATTCACTTGCTTTGCATACTTCGATCCATGTTTCTTCCACCAAAACAATTTTCAGGAGCTCGAAAAACTTATAAAAAACCTTCGTTTCTAGGCTGATATTTTGTATTGAAATGTTTCCAAGACTAATTTTTTTCTTTTTTATTTAAAATACTTATGAAAGTAATTTAGTCGTCTTCGTTAAAATGAAATCCATCAAAATTAGAAAAATTCGTAACATTTTTCAATCTCGTAGCTTGTTTTTGTGATATTGTCATTGTCCCCGCAAAAGTCAAATGGCTAATGTCACACTAAATGGAAATACCTCCTTTTTTTGTATCATGCACAGACGAAAGGAACGTTGTCGTTTGTTCGAAAGAAGATTGACATGGCGTCAAAATACATTACTTAAATTAGAATATTAGCTTTAGGCAAAATTGTACCAAAAATGGCAGCGTAGTACTTCAGTACTTTCTTGAGTCAAATTGTATCAAAAAAGTACAATTGTATCGAAAAACGCAACCCTTGTTTATATTGCTTTGTTGGTTGAAGTTACTATTGAGTGATATGCTGTTATTAGGCGATGAGCAGGTGAGTAATTCTGTGTTGTGGGATAATATATTGTAACGAATTTACTGCAATTCCTCTTATTTGCAATCTTCTGCCAACGTTCGTATCGCTAAACTGTTGAATAAATAACTCCAATATTGAATAATGGAGAAATGACACTGATAGTCGTCACACTGCCCTCCACCTAAGTCTGATCGTCCCGATCAGACAAATCTCTCGATCTAACCGCTGCTAGCCTCTCCAAATGAACCACTTTCATTTTGGTTCGTGGTTTGCCAATGGTTTGTATGCGGTACACTATATTGTTGATCCGTTTTACAACTTTCTATGGGCCATCCCAGTTACACTGCAATTTCGGGGCAGAGCTCACAGAGTATATTAATTTTGTTTGCATAACGGTAACCCGTAACGGCATAAACTAATCGAGATAGAAATAGAGTTCTATATATTAAAATGATCTGGGCGAAAAAAAAATTCATTTAGCCATGTCCGATCCGTAAACACGATAACTTGATTAAATTTTGAGGTATCTTAATGAAATTTGGTATGTAAGTTCCTTGGCACTCATCTCAGGCCGCTATTTAAAATGAACGAAATCGGAATATAACCACGCGCACTTTTTCGATATTAAATTTCATAGCTAGTAAACTTTTAATATAAATGCTTATATTTTTACAGTATATAAGTAGATTATGTCAACATTTAACTCCATTAATGACATGGTGCAACAAAATACAAAAATAAAAGAAAATTTTAGAATGGGCTTGGCTCCGCCCCTTTTCATTTAATTTGTCTAGAATACTTTCAATGCCATAAGTCGAACAAAAATTTACGAATCCTTGTAAAATTTGGTAAGGTTATAGCTTCTATGACGGTAACAATTTTCTGTGAAAATGGGCGAAATCGGTTTGAATCCACGCCCAGTTTTTATACACAGTCGACCGTCTATCCTTCCGCTCGGCCGCTAACACGATAACTTGAGCAAAAATCGATATATCTTTACTAAACTTAGTTCGCGTACTTATCTGAACTCACTTTATCTTGGTATAAAAAATGAACGAAATCCGACTATGACTCCGACCCACTTTTTCGATATCGAAAATTACGAAAAATGAAAAAAATGCCGTAATTCTATACCAAATATGAAAAAAGAAATGAAATATGGTAATTGGATTGGTTTATTGACGCAAAATATAACTTTGGAAAAAACTTTGTAACATGGGCATGACACCTGCCATATTAAGTGGAACAAAATGAAAAAGTTCTGCAGGGCGAAAACAAAAGCCCTTGGAATCATGGCAGGAATACTCTTCGTAGTATTACATACATAAATAAATTAGCGGTACCCGACAGATGATGTTCTGGGTCACCCTGGTCCACATTTTGGTCGATATCTCGAAAACGCCTTCACATATAAAACTAAGGGCCACTCCCTTTTAAAACCCTCATTAATACCTTTAATTTGATACCCATATCGTACAAACACATTCTAGAGTCACCACTGGTCCACCTTTATGGCGATATCTCGAAAAGGCGTCCACCTGTAGAACTAGGGCCCACTCCCTTTTAAGATACTCTTTAATACCTTCCATTTGATACCCATGTCATACAAACACATTCCAGGTAACCCTGGATTCAGGTTCATTTGCATACATGGTGATTTTCCTTTATTTTGTGTCCAAATCTCTCAGCTGAGTATGTAATGTTCGGTCGCACACGAACTTAGCCTTCTGTACTTGTTATGAATGTACCTTGTGCTGGATATGTCCAGCAAGTTATATTTAAATAAATAAATAAATTTAACAAAACAAAATACAAGAAAAAGTATATAAAGATATGAAATTAAATTAAACCGATTTTCAATCGAAAATTTATCGGTTTATTATATTAAATGTATCGATGTTTCAAAAAATGTATCGATATGCTACTTAAGTATTAATCGAGTTGTTATCATTTCCCACTTCTAAAAGGCGTTTTATTGAACAGCTATCGATTTTATTTCAAAAGTTTATCCATTGCTTATGAAAAACCTATCTACATGTTATCAAAAGTATTTCAATTAATTTTTAAACCCTCATATATTTGTCATCGGATCTAATATCAATTACCAAAACAATAGTATAAAGCAATATGGGCATGTCTCGCTAATTAAATACAGATACCGACAAAACTTTATTTTAAAATCGATGACACATGTCTAACCCGTCGATAAAAAGCTGATGAGAAACCAATAGCAAGGCGATATCAAGCAGATAACAAATCGATATCAAGCTGATAGAAAATCGAAAACTCGACGATAGTAACTCGCTATCAATGGGATTCAAGGGATTGATAAGCGCAATTCACAGCTTGCGCAACCAATTGTCAGCCTCACCTACACCACACGAATCCTGTTATAATTATGAATGTATCATACACATATTTAGCAGGCGAGGCTCAGTCAGCCTGAACTTCCTCTTGAAGCTAGGGGATGGAGGGGCGGAATGGCTTGAAGGTTCAATGTGGTCATAATTAATCATCCTCGAGATGGTCGGGCTAGTACCTTAATGGTGCTTGTTACCGGAAAGTACCCGATTTATATCCACCAAATGACCGTCAACATCGATAACGCTACCCAAAATCTTTGTGCAGTATCTTAATCGTTACAATAACAACAGCACAGCAATTTTCTATCGATTATGCACCAATAATAAAACAATAACTTGCCGGTATCGGTTGTTGCGGATAAGAAGCCAACGAATATATTCTCAAAAAGCCCAAACTATTTGTTTCTGGAAAAGAAACCTCTGTTTTGGTTTAAGTTTAACCCCTGAGCAAGCCCTTGTTAACTTGAAAACATTAGTTTCTTAGACACCTTTATGTTTACAGCTGTAGGTTCATGATTACTTGGTACTCACACCTTTTTTTACAGCAAATATAATATAAGACACACTACGATCCACTCTAATACGCATTCGCTTTAACATAAGCTATGCTTTTCATGGGCAATATCCTAACGAAAATGCCACTTTCCATATTAAATACACATAAATTATTTTTACATACATGTCGATGTTTTTAAATGTACACCTTGTTTGTCAATCATATGCTGTCGTCATACATATATATTGTCAATATTGGTACTTAGTTTTGCTCAAGTATACAAATCATAAATTTTATGAGCAGACACACACGTAAGTATAACTGCATAATTTTTATATTAATCCCAAAAAAATATTAAGCTATGGGTTTCAGCTGAATCACACTAAAGTTTTGTGGCTGGTTCTCAAGAAGAACTTCCCCTATCATCCGCAAGGACTTCGAAATAGACCTGTAAAATAAGCTCCAAGAGAATTGTAATGTTGTTGACTAAATACACTCCTAAGCTGGACTGACATCACGATTTTCCCTGCAAGCATTCAAAATAGTATTATTCTAACTCTTTTTAGACAATAAGTTCACCATAAGAATCCAAGCAAGACAAGAATAGAATAATATGTCTACTCTAAAGCCTGAGCCTTTACTGATGGCTTATTAAATTAAAATATGGGCTACTTGTAAGATTCTTCTATCTTTTCACGTATAAGTTTGCCGAACATGTTTCAGGCACATCGCGGAAGAAACCCTAAATCGAAGGTAGGAATCGATTGCAGAAACTAACTTAACGGTCTGGCCTCTAGGTGATGCTGGCAATGAACTAGCGAAGAAGGCTAATGAACAGGCGAAGTTGAGCCGATTGTGTAACATCGCTTTCCCCGCTAAATAATGGCCGGTGTCTATATTCCCCAACCTTAGACTAACGCAGTTGCTCCTATCATTAAAAAGAGAGGACTGTAGGCTCATGACGGGTATTCTGACTGGACACTGCCTTCTGGCGTCACATGCCTTTAAACTAGGCTTGGTCAGTGATAGCAGATGTAGAAAGTGCGGGTTGGAGGAGGAAACGATCGAGCACGTTCTGTGCTCGTGCCCTGCACTTGCCAGGCTAAGACTCCAGCTATTAGGAGTGATACAGCTGTCAGATCTAGATCTAGAAGCAGCAAGTGGCTTAAGTCCTAGGAAGCTTCTAGTATTTGCCAAGAGGACGGAGTTATTTTATAACATAGGTCCTGGTTTTTGATAGGGTTTTTCAGTTTGGTCGTTAAAACAAACTTCTGGTAACACTACGGACTCAATCAGTCTATGTGAGGTCCTCATGGACCGGCCAGTTCAACCTACCTACCTACCTACCTCCCTCGCAGATGCCCCGCCATAGCCAGTCAAATAACACCTTTGTCATGACGTCTGCATCCTGCACCTGCCCCTTTGATTTAATTCTCTTCGAGGTCTCTTTCAGCTTCGCCCAGTTCTGGCGAGTTAGGATTGTTATCCTTGGGATTTATTTTCTTCAGTCGCTTATACATTTTTCTTGTACCCCAGGATATTTTGTCCAGCTGCGTGTATAATATATCCTCCGCCTGCTTTTTATTTGGTAGATGCAGTACAGAGATACAGTAAGTATCTTCCACTCATGTATCCGTATATTCGGGTTCTAACACTGCAGACGTCGCAGCGTATCCTTCGAAATCATCACGCACGGTATAGATAGGTACATACTTAACCTTTTGGAACCGTAGGGATCTGCGCTTTAACCACGACTTCAAACTACGCATTCGTGCCTTGGCTTTGGAGGTTTGGAACAAATTCCTTCAATCGCCGCAAGCTCGCGATGTTGTCGCACGCTATCATCTCACACCATTGTACCACCATCACAACGTAATCTCTCGTTTGCCAATCGTTTTACAGAATTTGAAATGTTGATGTTAAGTTTGTGAGTAAAACCGGGATTTACTAAAACCTTTTCGGCATTTTCTGCAAACTTACGGTGTACGCATTGCTTGCGTTTTATGTTGACTTTCATATCCTCTAAAACAAATTATCTGAGGGCAATTCTCCTTAGTGATAATTCTCTCTCAGTTTTGTTGCCTTCGATAGCAGCCAAAGCCGATGCACAAAATTTCAGAGTTGTTAGGTCGTGCAGTAATTCACAGCTGGAGTTGAATGTACTATCAAGATGTACTCTCTGAATCGAAGTTTAAAGTTTAATGCTAAATTTAATACTAAAAATTCCAAAAAAAAAACACATTTTTCTGATAGGGTCGCACTTTGGCAGTAGTTTAGCAAACCCGCCGAGTGTAGCACTATTAGTAGATACTGCTCAGAATCGGAACACATGTAGGCCAGATCACACAAAATACCATTTCCCTATGTTTAAAGGAATCAATAAGACCTCAACACTACGTACTGTTGTTAAGAATTCACAGCCCATGTAATTACCGTGTCCATACATAAAAACTCGATCTCGACAACAGATTGCTTTGTTTACTCGTCGCCAATCGAAAGGAAAAAATTAAACAAACATACGGAATGCATAGTTGTTGTGGGTAATTTGTATCCATGCATGAACAGGCACAATGTATCTGCCTCAGTTAGGCGCATCTAGTACTAAAAACCTTCCTTTATCCACCAATTTCGAAAAAACGGGGTTTATTTTTAATAAGTTGCTTGTTTTCACTTAATAAAAAAGAGGGCTCCAAGCGTTGAAATATTTATTATAACTATGTATCTATAATTGTGGGACTAAAGAAAAAATAAATGCTAGGCTACATACATATGATAATACCGAATGAATATTGCCTAAATTGTTTATTATTTAATATTGCAGTATATCAAATAAGTTATTAACAATTCAATTCTATATGAGCATATCAATTTTGAAATGCAATCTAAAATTAACAAACAAAAAAATACTAAAAAAATTCCTCTGTTCCCCCTTTGTAAGTCATAAAATATGACTCTGGATCCGCTTGAATAGCTTGCGCGCTCACAAAAAAAGCACAACCGTAGCTATGCAGCCGGTGATAAAGATAAGCGCTCTTGCATACATCCATGGATATGTACTTAGATACATAAATTCGCATTCGCAAACCTCTGCTTTATATTTTAAACAGACTTCTTGAATAAATTGCTATCTTTGCATTAGATTTATATCACACTAGCGGCTGTTGGCTGCCGAATGGCTATAAGCACGAGTCAACAGGCCAAGGACAGGCGAGAAAGGGTGCTGGTGATGGCATTCAGGAGCATATGGATGCAGTCAGTGCCAGTGCTCTTATTTAAACTTCAGACCACATATGCCTCTAGAATTTTTTATGTGACAGACATTTGTACGGAAGCGTTGCACAGCTGTCTTCATGCGACGCAAAGTGATAATTTGGTGCTGTTTATGGCCATTTTTGTGCTTTTTTTGTGTTCAATAAAGCCCAAATCGTTTTTCTTTCTTTACCGTTCGTCTGTGCCGATATCTATTTATGAGCTTACCAAAAATATTAAACGTGATGAGCTTAACTCATTCGGCTGCTTTTGGGCTCTTGTTTTACTTACGTGTGGTAATAGTACGGTGATGCTCGAAAAAATAGGAGTAAAACACTCAAATCTTCAGACGTTTAGATCTTAGAGACTCAAAAGCCAGAAGAGGGAGGTGAGTCGAAGTTTTAGTTAAGTTTTTGTTCCAACTTTGGCATCGGTTGGGTGACGGAATGGCCCTTTGAATTCAAACCAATCTATTTTTTCTTGAGTTCACACATTTAGGATAAAGCCGAAGTAAGTTTACCGGAACCGTAATCCCAACTTACATTTTAGGTTTAAGGGAAAAATGAAGACAATGCTGAATAAAATAAGAAGTTTTAAATATGCACATGTGTATGTGATATGATTTAATTAACGTTTAGTGGGTATATCAATCGGTAACATCTTACTCAGTGCAAATAAATAGTTAAAAAATATGTTAAAATTATTTTAGAATTTCCTGAGCCAAATTACCTTTTTCGGGATGAAATGGGTTTAAAATTATTCCAAAAGTTATAAACGTAGATATGGTGTGTGGTAAGTAAGTAAGTAAGTAAAAACGGGACCGGTAGTTTTCACCTTATAGCTTTAAACCTACTGATGTTCGTTAAAAAAGGTACACTTTACTCAAAAATTTTTCATGTAAATATCTTTTCTACCGTTATGGAGAAATCCAGAATGTAAGCGTAAGGAAAGGAAATATTTGTTATAGACGAGTTATCGATTTGTTTTCAAGATGTTATAAATTTGTCATCAATAAAAAAGGGTATTAAAAAGTCATTGAATTTTCATTAGCGAGTTAGCTGCTTGCCATCGAAAAGTAAGTGATTTGCTTTCGAAAAATTATCGACTATTTATAAAATAATAATCAATATGTTTTAAAAATATTATAGATTTGATACTGAAAATGAAGTAGTTGCTTATCAGGGTGTTACAAATTTGTTATCGGCTAGTTTTCGATTTGTTTCAAAAGTTTTCGACTTTTTTTCGGTTATTTATCGAAAAGTTATCAACCAAATAACAAAAAGCTAACGATTAACTATCGAAAAGTTACCGAAATATTTTTGAACTGTTTCCAATTTGTAATCGGCGTGTTACTGATTTTTTATCGCAGTGTTATCAATTTTTTATCTGCCGTGTTGAATACTCACAGAATATACCAACTTTGTTCGCATAACAGTAATCCGAAACATCATAAACTAATCGAGATAGATATAGACCTCTATATATCAAAATAATCTGGGTGAAGAAAGAAATTCATTTAGCCATGTCCGTCCGTCCGTCCGTCCGTCCGTCCGTCTGTAAACACGATAACTTGAGTAAATTTTGAGGTATTTTGGTAGGCACGTTACTCCTATTACTATATGTATGCTAAATAAAAACAAGTAAGGAAGGCTAAGTTCGGGTGTAACCGAACATTACATACTCAGTTGAGAGCTATGGAGACAAAATAAGGAAAATCACCATGTAGGAAAATGAACCTAGGGTAACCCTGGAATGTGGTTGTACGATATGGGTATCAAACGAAAGGTGTTACTGAGCATTTTAAGAGGGAGTGGGCATGAGGTCTATAGGTGGACGCCTTTTCGAGATATCGTCATTAGGGTGGGCCAGGGGTGACTCTAGAATGTGTTTGTACGATATGGGTATCAAACGAAAGGTGTTACTGAGCATTTTAAGAGGGAGTGGGCATTAGGTCTATAGGTGGACGCCTTTTCGAGATATCGTCATTAGGGTGGGCCAGGGGTGACTCTAGAATGTGTTTGTACGATATGGGTATCAAACGAAAGGTGTTACTGAGCATTTTAAGAGGGAGTGGGCATGAGGTCTATAGGTGGACGCCTTTTCGAGATATCGTCATTAGGGTGGGCCAGGGGTGACTCTAGAATGTGTTTGTACGATATGGGTATCAAACGAAAGGTGTTACTGAGCATTTTAAGAGGGAGTGGACATTAGGTCTATAGGTGGACACCTTTTCGAGATATCGCCATTAGGGTGGGCCAGGGGTGACTCTAGAATGTTTGTACGATATGGGTATCAAACGAAAGATGTTACTGAGCATTTTAAGAGGGAGTGGGAATTAGGTCTATAGGTGGACGCCTTTTCGAGATATCGCCATTAGGGTGGGCCAGGGTGACTCTAGAATGTATTTGTACGATATGGATATCAAATTAAAAGTATTAGTGAGGGTTTTAAAAGCGACTGGCCCTTAGATGTATATGTGAAGGCGTTCTCGCGATATCGACCAAAATGTGGACCAGGTGATCCAGAAAATCATCTGTCGGGCACTGCTAATTTATTTATATATGCAATACCACTAACAGTATTCCTGCCAAGATTCCAAGGGCTGTTGATTTCGCCTTGTAGAACTTTTTCATTTTCTTCTACCTAATATGGTAGGTGTCACACCCATTTTACAAAGTTTTTTCCAAAGTTATATTTTGCGTCAATAAACCAATACAGTTACCATGTTTCATCCCTTTTTTCGTAGTTGGTATAGAATTATGGCATTTTTTTCATTTTTCGTAATTTTCGATATCGATAAAGTGGGCGTGGTTATGGTCGGATTTCGGCCATTTTTTATACCAAGATAAAGTGAGTTCAGAAAAGTATGTGGGCTAAGTTTAGTAAAGATATATCGGGTTTTGCTCAAGTTATTGTGTTAACGGCCGAGCGGAAGGACAGACGGTGGACTGTGTATAAAAACTGGGCGTGGCTTCCACCGATTTCGCCCATTTTCACAAAGAACAGTTACCGTCACAGAGTCTATGCTTCTACCAAATTTGAGAAGGATTGGTAAATTTTTGTTCGACTTATAGCTTTAAAAGTATTCTAGACAAACTAAATGAAAATGGGCGGAGCCACGCCCATTTTGAAATTTTCTTTTATTTTTGTATTTTGTTGCATCATATCATTACTGGAGTTGAATTTTGACTTAATTTACTTATATACAGTAAAGATATTAAATTTTTTGTTAAAATTTGAATTTAAAAAAATTTTTTTTTAAAAAGTGGGCGTGTTCTTCATCCAATTTTGCTAATTTTTATTTAGCACATATATAGTAATAGTAGTAACGTTCCTGCCAAATTTCATCATGATATCTTCAA